>NC_060278.1:36434476-36619775 GCF_021613505.1 Equus quagga
ATAACAACAAGAAAATCAGGACAAACTATTCCTTGACTTATCTTGGAGTATAAATAAAATAATTAGTAACTTTAGTCTCTGTTAGAAAACTTATTTTTTAAGGGTAACCATGAAAAAACTAAAAATAAAATCTACAAATTCTAATCCAGCATAGGGTTAAAAGAGGGAATAAAGAAAAGTCTTCCATCTAGTAAGAGACAGGAAAGCAGGAAAACAAGGTAAAGGAAAAACAAAAAAAACAAGCATATACTAAGTTGGTAGTAATAAATCAAATTATATACAAAAAATCATAATCAGTACTAAAGAATTTAACTGTTAAAGAAAGTCTTTCAGAATGGATATTAAAATAAAACTTCAGATAAAAGCTGTTTACAAAAGAAATGTCTAAACAAAAAATAACACAGAAAAATAAAAATAAAGATGGAAAAATCTATACCAGGGAAATATTACAAGAAAGCTGGTGAAGAAATATTAACATCCAGCAAAAAAGAATGTAAGGCAAAGGACATTAGTAGCAATAAAGAAGGACGCTGCATAGAAGAAACATTCTGCCAAGATGATAAAAACCATATAGTTTCAAAATATATATAGCTTAAAAACATTACAGAATTAAAAGATAAAACTGAAAATTACACAATTATAGTGGGAGGTTATAATGCAGGTTTCTACAGATCAAGAATGATGTAGATTTAATAAATTATTAATAAATTTTATTTTAAAAATGTTATATTTCATTAATTTAACATGACACGGAATTTTTAAAAAGGCACATTATTTTATGTACCACTAATAAAGAAAAATAGCCCAATATGAAGAGTCTTAATAGTAAGAGTCCCTTTCTGCCCACCTGTCCCTTCCCTCACACATCATAAATTGAGATACTTTAGGACTCATGTAAAAGAGAAAGAGAAACAAATCTCTGTGCAGAAAGGGACAGTAAGGAAACTTACTTGTCTCAACTCCAGCACTAGGCAGACAGATAAAACCAAAAACTTGCCTTAAAAATCTGAATCCTAAGCCAGACAGAAAACATCAGGTTTTCCATGTGAATTCACACTACCAGGTCTCATACAAAAGCAAACAAGCAGACAAAAAACCCTCAAGCAAAATCCAAGAATTTAATTTCACGCGATTTTGGGTTGACTGCATGCTCAGTTGGTTGGTGAAAACAAATTCAAACCCATCTGGAAGAAGCTGACCTGGAATCAGGCCCACATCAACCATAAGATGCAGTCCACTGTAAGATGTATCACAGTTTGAGAGAGATTAAAATGTGAAAAAATGTGCATCTAAGAATGGACGAATTATAGAATCACACATAACAAATGGATTCTTTTCAAAGAAATGTGAATATTTATTAAAACTGACTCCATACTAGATCATGAAGGAAATCTCAATGGATTTTAAAGGGTCAGCATCCTACAGACTAGGTTTGACCACAAGGCAATGAACTGGAAATTAATAGGAAAATGACTGCAAACAAAACAAACAAATGAAACCCACACATCTGAAACAAACACAATTAATATACACACAAATAACTCATTGCTTGCAGAGGAAAGAACAAGCTACAACTGAACAGTGATCAAACATATTTTACATTTCAAAACCAGTGAGATGTAGTTAAAGTATAATTTAAAAGCAAAGTTATAGCTTGGTTTAAAAACAAGGAAAATTTACAATAAATGCATTATTGAGTGCAACTGACAAAGCCAGAAAAAATACACAGATTGTACAAAGAAGGGATAATTAAAGAGCAGAAATGTGTGAAACAGAAAGCAAACCAACCAACCAGGAAAAAAAGGGTGGGAGGGGTAATCAAGAAACCAAAATATCTACATCTTTAAAAGATCAAGGAGTTGGTGTCAAGATGGCAGCGTAGGCAGACTCTGAATTCTCCTCCTCCTATGAACACAACCAAGTTACAAGTATTCTTGGAACAATTACCCCTGAGAGAGAACTGAAAACTGGATAAAAAGAACCCTTGTAACAAGGAACAGTCCTGACTGAGGCAGAAAAGGCAGAAACTCCTTCTGGAGAGAAAAAAGCCACCTTTGTGAGCTGCAGAGCTTCACGGCCAGCAGGGAGCAATCTTAAGGTATGCAGCCTTCCCCAGAGGAGCGGGGAACCTGAGCAGGGTAGTTACTATTATAAGTGGTTGTGGACTCAGCACAAGAGAGACAAGTCTCATAATATTTGGCTTTGCTGCCTATTAACTACAATGGGGAATCTTCCTAGAAAAGGTATCAGTCATATACAGAAAATAGCCAGCTCTTAAAGGGCCTACCCACAAATTCACCTGTTTCAGAAAGCAACCTAAAATCACCAGAAAGAAAGATGCACAGCCCTTTCTTGAAAAGAGACTCACCTGATAGGTTCTGGGCGCATCTTGGTGAGAGGTGAGACTTCTCCAGGGACTGAGACATTGGTGGCAGCCATTATTGTGACCTAGTACAGGCGTGTTGACACAGATGCTAACAGACGCTATTGGAGTACTTCCCACGGCCTGTTAGCCCAGGGTCTGCTCTGCCCACTAGACCACCGATTTAATCCAGCTCAGCCAGGGCAGGCAGACCAACCTAGAGACTGGTCCCATCCAACAGCAAGCCCTCAGGCAACGTGTTGGCCTGCAGAGACTAGGTGCCTGGATCCTGTGGAGGCAGGTGAGTGGGTCCACCTGTAAGGGGCAGGGTGTATGTGAGGAGCGGATAGTGTGTGTGGGGTGATGGTGGAGTGTGTGGGGCCTCTGCAGGGGTCAACTGGGTCTGCTTCAGGGGGCTAGGATGTGTGCATGGGCCAGGACTGTGTTGATGGTATGTGTGGACCTATGGACCATGGGGCTTGTCAGCAGCAAAAGACCTGTGCTTCTAAAACAGCCACATAGGAGATTGGTTGCACCTTCCAAAGCCTGAAACAACTGGGTGCTCCTGTGCCTGAGGCCACCTCCACTCAGCTGCAATCCTGAGAAAGCTGACAACAGCCTTGCAGATCGGAGGCCTACAGCAATTGTAAACCCTGTGAGCTCAGCAGTCAGCCAGACTGGGAGACTACCCAGTTAAGAGAAAAAAAAAAATACAACAGGAATATGCTATTAGACCTTGCAGCTAATTGTGTTGCATCTCCTCAAACCCAAAAAAGTGACTGAAGGGTCCACAACAGCCACATGCAGCTGAGCATTATAACCAGCTGGCCAGGGGGACATCCTAGCCTCCCTGGGCACCTGTAGCAAGAACAACCTTGCCACAATAGAAGGACAGATGTAAACCACACAGCGGACACCCCTGGGACATTTGGAACTGGTGATGAGAGGGAAGCACGCTGCTGGGCCTCATAAGGCATCTCTTACACATAAAGCCAACTCTCTAAGATCAGGAAGGGTACCTGACCCACCTAATACATAGATATAAGCACAGAAAAAGAGGCAAAATGAGAAGAGAAAGGAATATGTTCTAAACAAGAGAACAGGACCAAACCCCAGAAAAACTAAATGAAACAAAAATAAACAATCTACCTGACAAAGAGTTCAAACGAAAAGTCATAAGGATGCTCATTGATCTTGGGAGAAGAATGGATGAACTCAGTGAGAACACAACAAAAAATTGGAAAATATAAAAAAGAACCTATCAGAAATGAAGAATACAATACTGGAAATGAAAAAATTCACTAGAGGTCTCAACAGCAGAGCAGATGTTACAAAATAACAGATCAGTAAGCTGGATGAAAGACTAGAGGAAATCACCCAAGCTGAACAGATAAAAGAAAAAAGAATTGAAAAGAATGAGAACAGTCTAAGGGAACTCTGGGACAACACCAAGCACACTAACAGTCACATTATAGGTGTCCCAGAAGGAGAAGGAAGAGACAAAGGGGCAGAGAATCTATTTGAAGAAATAACAGCTGAAAAGTTTTCAAACCTAAGGGAGGAAACGGACATCCAGGTACAGGAAACAGAGCACCAAAGAAGATGAACCTAAAGAGGCCCACACCAAAACACATTGTAATTAACATGCCCAAAATTAAAGATAAAGAGAGAATCCTAAAAGCTGCTAGAGAAAGGTAACAAGTGACATACAAAGGAAACCTCATAAGGCTATCAGCTGACTTCTCAGCAGAAACCTTATAGGCTAGAAGAGAGTGTCATGATACATTTAAAGTGCTGAAAGGAAAAACCCTACAGCCAAGAATACTCTACCCAGGAAGGTTATCATTCAGAATGGAAGGAGAGATAAAGAGTTTCCCAGACAAGAAAAAATTAAAGCAGTTTATCACCAGGAAATCAGTTTTACAAAAAATACTAAAGGGATTTATTTAAGTGGAAAAGAGAAGACCACAAACAGGAATAAGAAAATTATAGAAAAAAAAAAAAGAGGGAGAGAGAATAAAATCACTGGTAAAGGCAATAATACAGTAAAGGCAGCAGATCAACCACCTATGAAGATAATATGAAGGTCAAAAGACAAAAGTACTAAAATTACCTATTTCAATGATAAGAGGGTAATGGATACACACACACAAAGTAAGAGGTTAGCTATGATATCAAAAACATAAAATGTGGGAGAAGGGGAGTAAAAGAGTAGAGCTTTTAGAAAGAAGTCAAAGTAAAGAAACAACTCAATATAGATTGCTATATATGTAGATTATGATACATGAATCTCGTGGTAATCACAAACCAGAAACCTATAATAAATACACAAATAATTAAGAGAAAAGAACCCAACCATAATACTAAAGAAAGCCATCAACAACCTGGGAAGACAGCAAGAAAAGAAGAAAGGAACTGAGAACTACTAAAACACCCAGAAAAAAAGTAAGAAAATGGCAGTGAGTCCATACTTATAAATAGCTACTTTAAATTTCAGTGGACTAAATGCTCCAATCAAAAGGCAGAGGACAGCTGATTGGATAAAAAACAAGTCCCATATATATAATACACACTTCACACTAAAGACATTCACAAACTAAAAGTGAAGAGATGGAAAAAGATACTCCACGCAAATGGCAAAGAAAAGAAACCTGCATTAGCAACACTTATATCAGACAAAACAGACTTTAAAACAAAAACTGTAACAACGGACAAAGAAGGGCACCATGTAATGATAAAGGGAATAATCCAACAAGAGGATATAACACTTGTAAATATCTATGCACGTAACATAAATATAAAGCAATTATTAACAGACATAAAAGGAGAAATAGACAGTAACACAATAATAGTAGGGGACTTTAACACTCCACTTACACCAATGGATAGATCATCCAAACAGAAGATTAATAAGGAAACATTGGCCTTAAACAACACATTAGATCAGAGGAACTTAATAGATATAGACAGAACATTCCATCCAAAATCCACAGAATACACATTCTTTTCAAATGCACATGGAACATTCTCCAGGAATGATCACATATTAGGACACAAAACAAGTCTCAATAAATTTAAGAAGACTGAAATAATACCAAGTAACCTTTCTGACCATAAAGGCTAGAAATCAACTGCAGGAAGAAAATTGGAAAAGCCACAAATATGCGGTAATTAAATAAAATGCTACTGAACAATGATTGGGTCAATGAAGAAATCAAAGAAGAAATCAAAAAACACCTGGAGACAAACGAAAATACAACATGCCAAAATCTATGGGATGCAGCAAAAGCAGTTCTAACATAGCAATTCAGTCCTACCTCAACAAACAAGAAAAATCTCAAATAAATGATCTAATGGTGCAAAAGGAACTGGAAAAAGAGGAACAAACAAAGCCCAAAATCAGTAGAAAGAAGAAAATAATAAAAATCAGAGCAGAAATAAATGAAACAGAGACTAAAAAAAATAGAAAAAAATCAATGAAACCTAGAGCTACTTCTTTGAAAAGATAAACAAAATTGACAAACCTTTAGCTAGACTCACAAAGAAAAAAAGAAAGGTGGCTCAAATAAATAAAATCAGGAATGAAAGAGGAGAAATTACAACAGACACCTCAGAAATACAAAAGATTATAAGAGAATACTATGAAAAGCTAAACACCAACAGATTGATAATCTAGAAGAAATGGACAAATTCTTAGAATCACACAACCTTCCCAAACTGAATCAAGAAGAAATAGAGAATCTGAATAGACCAATCACCAGTAAGGAGATTGAAACAGTAATCAAAAACCTCCCCAAATATAAAAGTCCAGGACCAGATAGCTTCCCTTGTGAATTCTACCAAACATTCAAAGAAGACTTAATACCTATCCTTTCCAAATTCTTCCAAAAAATTGAAGAAGAGGGGAAGTTTCCTTACTCATTCTATGAAGCCTATATTATCCTGATACCAAAACCAGACAAGGACAACACACAAAAAAGAAAATTACAGGCAATATCACTGATGAACATTGATGCAAAAACCCTCAACAAAATACTAGCAAATCGAACACAACAATACATTAAAAAGATCATACACCATGATCAAGTGGGATTTATTCCAGGGATCCAGGGATGGTTCAACATCTGCAAATCAATCAACGTGATACACTACATTAACAAAATGAATAATAAAAATTACATGATTATCTCAATAGATGCAGAGAAAGCATTTGATAAGATACAGCATCCATTTATGATAAAAATTCTGACTAAAATGGGTATAGAAGGAAAGTACCTCAAAATAATAAAGGCCATATAGGACAAACCCACAGCTAATATCACTGTCAGTAGAGAAAAACTGAAAGCTATCCCTCTTAGAACAGGAACCAGACAAGGATGCCCACTGCCACCACTCTATTTAACATAGACTTGGAAGTCTTAGCCAGAGCAATCAGGCAAGAAAAAAGAAATTAAAGGGATCCAAATTGGAAAGGAAGAAGTGAAACTGTCACTATTTACAGAGGACATGATTTTATATACAGAAAACCAGGAAGAACCCACTAAAAACTTTGAGAAATAAATGAATATGGTAAAGTTGCAGGATACAAAATCAACATACAAAAATCAGTTGCAATTCTATATATTAACAACGAAGTAGCAGAATGAGAAATTAAGAATACAACCCCATTTACAGTTGCAAGAAAAAGAATAAAATACCTGGGAATAAATTTAACCAAAAAGGTGAAAGATCTGTACACTGAAAACTATAAAAACATTGTTGAAAGAAACTGAAGAAGACACAAAGAAATGGAAAGACATTCTGTGCTCTTGGAGTCCAACAATTAACATAGTTAAAATGTCCATATGTCCTAACGCAATCTATAGATTCAATGCAATCCCTATCAAACTTTCAACAGCATTTTTCACAAAAATAGAAAAAAGACTCCTAAAGTTTATATGGAACAATAAAAGACCCTGAATAGACAAAGGAATCCTGAGGGAAAAAAAAAATGAAGCAGAAGTATGACATTGCCTGATTTCAAACTATACTACAAAGCTATAGTAACCAAAACAGCATGGTACTGGCACAAAAACAGACACACAGATCAATGGAACGGAATCAAGAGCCCAGAAATAAACCCACACATCTATGGACAGCTGATTTTCGACAAGGGAGCCAAGAACACACAATGAAGAAGGGAAAATTTCTTAAATAAATGGTGTTGGGAAAACTGAACAGCCACACGCAAAAGAATGAAAGTAGACCATTATCTGACACCATACACAAAAACTAACTCAAAATGGATTAAAGATTTGAACCATTAAACTTCTAGACGAAAGCATAGGCAGTACATTTCTTGACATCAGTCGTAGAAGCACATTTTCAAGTACCAAGCCTGAGTAGGCAGGGGAAACAATAGAAAAAGTAAACAAATGGGACTATATCAAACTAAAACCTTCCGCACAGCAAAGGAAACCATCAACAAAACGAAAAGACAATCTAACAATTGGGAGAAGATATTTGCAAACCACATATCTGCTAAGGGGTTAATATCCAAATTATACAAAGAACTCACGCATGTCAACAACAACAAAAAAACCCAATCAAAAAATGGGCAAAAGATCTGAAATGACATTTCTCTAAAGAAGATATATAGATGGCCAAGAGGCAAATGAAGATGTTCAACATAATTAACTACCAGGGAAATGCAAATCAAAACTACAATGAGATATCACCTCACTCCTATAATTAACAAGAGAGCAGGGAGAGAAGGGAACCCTCGTACACTGCTGGTGGGAGTGCAAACTGGTGCAGTCACTATGGAAAACAGTATGGAGATTTCACAAAAAGTTAAGAATAGATCTACCAAATGATCCAGCTATTCCACTGCTGGGTATTTATCTAAAGAACACGAAAACAAGAATGCATAAAGATACAAGCACCATTATGTTCACTGCAGCATTATTCACAATAGCCAAGGCTCGGAAGCAACCTAGGTGCCCATCAAGGGACGAATGGATAAAGAAGATACGATATATACACCCAATGGAATACTACTTGGCCATAAGAAACAATGAAATCCAGCCATTGGTGACAGCATGGATGTACCTTGAGGGTATTATGCTAAGTGAAATAAGTCAGAGGGAGAAAGTCAAATACTGTATGATCTCACTCCTAAGTAGAAGATAAAAACAGCGACAAACAAACACATAGAAACAGAGACTGGATTGGTGGTACCAGAGGGGAAGCGGGGAGGGGGAGGAGGAAAGGAGTGATTAGGCACATGTGTGTGGTGATGGATGGTACTTAGTCTTTGGGTGGTGAACATGATGTAATCTACACAGAAATAGAAATATAATGATGTACACCTGAAATTTACATAATGTTATAAACCAGTGTTAATGCAATAAAAAAAAACAAGAAAACAGACTTCCTAAAAGACTGGCCATGAAATCATAAAAGAAGGCACAAATAAACAAAGTTAGTAACAGAAAGGGACATAAGCACAGCTGGAGTGAGATAGAGAACAACAGTGATAAAGAAGAGACTGCTTGTTGTTGCTTTGCAGTTGATGTATCTATTTTACGATAATAAACAAAACAGGTGTATTAACAGTTGAAAGGGAGAAGGTGAAATCAGGAGAGGAGATTTCTGATGGGAAGAGATATTTCCTCCAGCAGGTAGAAGAAAAGGAGAAGATAGGTGCGCACAGGAGTAGCTCCGTATGCAGAACAAGGAAGGGGTTCTGGTCCAGGGATTCACTCTGTGAAACTGAGAGCGAGCAGGAAAACTGGGGTAAGCAGCAAAGAGGGAGAGCAGAAGTTTGAGGAGGCTGGAGAAGCCATGAAACAAAGAGCATTGTGGGGAAAGGCATCTTGTATCTGACAGTCCCGTGTGCGTCGTTGAGGCTGGCGGTGTTGAGGACAGGGATGGACCATAATAAACACAGCAGCTCCCACAATCCTTCCCCATATTAACCACTCAATAAGCATCTACTGCACTGCAAGCTTCAAGCCTACTTCTGATTAAACGCTTATCCTCACTACCTTCTAGGTATGCTATGCTTAACTCTTCCCTTGGAAGCTAAGGTATCAAAAACGCTCACAGTTTTGACTTTACACATACAGTGGAGGCGCTGTGCAAAGTCAATGCTACAAGAATCATTATACACGTAAGACTGATTTCCCAGGTTAGGTGGAAACTTCCGTATTAAAAAATTTTTTCCAGTCCTTTCTTCAGTCCTGGGTGCTTCATGGCCAATACTACATAATTCCTGCTGTGCTGTAACAACGCTAATGCTCTTTGTCAGAGTGAGGACGGCACCTCTAATCCCAGGCGTTTGTAATTTTCAGAAGAGACATATAGACATACAGACAGTCGTGTTGTTCTGAAATATAACAGATTTCCCATTAATCTTAAAAACCCATACTACGATAGCTGGGCTCCACTTTTGGACGTGAGGCCAGCTGACACAGAGTCAAAATAATAGACTTGCATGGGCGTGCAAATGCTGTTTGTTACTTTTGTCTATTTGATTTCTCACTGACATAATCAAAGGTAACAATAACACATATACTCGTAAATAATATCAGCATACATATCTCATATTTATATTTTACCAAACAATTTACAAAGTATCTTAACATACTGCTAGTTTTATGCTTACACAGTGATGGGGGGGTAGGCAAGCAGGACCATGATAAGAAATGAGTTATAGACTATAATTTGGCAGAATTAAAGAGAAGCAAAACATCTCTACAAACACCAGTATTTCATTCATCTTGGCTTTAAAATTTCACAATTGAATCCTATGATTGCACAATCGACTGCTATTCACATGGCGTCTAACTTTTAAGGCGGCCTGAATTTCCTTCTTGGCTCTGTGCTACCCCACTCTCTGATACTGGAGAAGTAATTTAACAGAAGTGAACTTCTCTCCATTTCTTCATCTGCAAAATGGGCACCATGAATTACCCTACCCAGTCCTCATAAGCGTATTTTGTGAGCTGATGGACTAAGGTCCCCAAAGCTCTGCTATCCCTCGTCTTAGACGTAGCTAGACTAAGTACAGAGGGTACAATCTTAGCTTCTGTGACCACAATCAGAAATATTACAAAGCTCCCTTCACAGATGGTAAGCGACTCATCACAAACAAGTCCATGGAAACCTAAATTTCACCCAGAGGTAAACTCAGAGATCAGAGGCTGGAAAAAGAAAATAATAATAATCAAACAATATCTGGCATCTTAAAAATGTACTTTCGGTGCTTGGATAAATCTTTGCTCACTAGCCCAACACTGTGTGTAAGACATTCCTGGCATGCTGGAGACTGCATAGCATTGCCCTCCTGAGTGGAATACCTTCTTTATCAGGGTGAGCAGGGAGCCTCACGGCAGCTGTCGAGATGGAAAGCAAGCACTACCACAGAAGTGTTAGCAAGCTAATTAGATTCTTTGGCATCCTAGCATTTTTGAGGACACTAATGCAGTTCGTAACATAATGAAATATGATTCCATTTGTAGTCCATGTCTATAAGATCCATCTCTTATGACTTCTGAACATGCAAAAAACATGCCATCAAGGAAACACCATTGTGAGTAACATAAGCCATGGGGTAACGTTGACAGCCCTCTCCTTCTGTGTTGTATAGCCTGAAGATACCTCTTTCTTTCTTCAACAATCTGTTCTTCCATTCTTTCTCACCCACAGGAAATATGCCCTTATTCTCTCAATATAAACACTAGTCAGGACCTATCTCCATCGGGCATTCCTAGGCCGACCTGAAGCCCAACACATCTGAGAGGCCCAGCTGCAGAGAATGAGCTACAACATTCCATGATGGGTTGGTTGGTCAATCTATTAGCACTTGCCACTAGAATAATTCAGCCAAGGAAGCTCTCCAGTTATTGTGCTACTGTTAGGAGCCTCCAGTCACTGACTGGCAAGCTTGTCTTCCTAAGTACAAGCTCCTCCAAGCCCACCTCCCCTTCTTCTCCTTGTACCTGTGTCCCTGCGGACTGGAGTTCCACAACACCCACCATCCACTGGCTCAATCAGCTCCATTCTTAAACCCTCTGGATTCCTGTTTGTCTGGGGAGCGGGGAGACATATGTATAGCCCCAAATCTTCTTTCTCCAGTATCTTAGCTGCTATTTTTTCTTCCTAAAAGCACAGCTTTCACCAGACAAGACCACATTACCCATAACGTTCTTCAGTGGAAGCCTTACATTTCCCTTGTCTCCTGCTGTCCCCAACTCAGGGAGTCTCCCCGTTTCTCGTCCTCCAGTGCCCTTCCCGGCCACTGTTTCACCACGATTGAGCCACATCTTTTTTGATGTTCATAATATCACTTATAAGTTACTCAACTCCTTCCAGGATTCTAACTTCCTCACAGCTGCCAGCAATTAGACCATCATTTTCTTCTGCTTTGTAGTTATTATAATAATTGTCTGTCCTAAAATGTACATTATCTCTCCAGTTTAGTCGGTAACATATCTGTATCTTCAGGTGCAGCAATGAACCGTGATTTGAGAAAACTGACCACACGCCTCCCTCTACATTCCATCCAGTCTCTCTCTCAGTCCTTCTCCAAACTTCCAATAACAGCAGCCTACCCTCAGAGTTCCAACTTCCTTATTTTCTTCAGTTCACTGCAATACAGCTTCTGACCCAATTACTTAAATTGGGTCAAAATTCAAATAAAACTATTTTTGATAAGGCTACAAATTACCTTTCCATTACTAAAACAAATAAAGAGTTTGTTGTTAACTGTCCATCACAATTGTTCTTGGGCTTTTCTGCTACCCTTGGTTTACCTAGACCTCTGTAACACAACACTCTCCTATCTTTCTTCTCACTGCTTTGAATAGACTTCTCTCTCCATCATGTACTCCTTTGTTCTAGAGGTTCCTCGAATGTGGTATTTTTTCACGGTTTTGGCCTTAGGCCGCTGATCACCTATGGACACCATCTCCTTGGGTGCATGATTCTTGTGGTTTCTGCTTCTACTGTGTTTATCAATGGCATACAAGGGCCAGTTGCCTGCCAAGCCACATCCCTGAGCTCGGACTCAGACACTGACCCAAATGCTCACCATTTCTGCCTGGCTGATTTACAGACACCTCAAACTTCTCATCCTATCCCATCTCACCTTTAGAAACACCATCTTAGTCTTCAGATCAGAAGCCTGAGGATCATTCTAGACCAATCCCAGACCAGAAGAGCATGGGACTATCAACAGGAAAAAACTCACCACCTTTCCAGCAGAGTAAAAAAGGCACACACCACGGCCAAAGATGTGTGCTTTCACCCCAGAACAGAGAGAACCCTAAGTGCTTCTACGAGAAAAAAAACAGGTCAAACACAAAGCAGGGCCAATTAGAATATTGTGAGACTTCTGAAAAGCAACCCTGAAGGCTAGAGGACAATGAAGTAAATGCCTTCAATTTTTTAAGAGAAAACAATTTGCTAGGATTCTATGTCTAGACAAACTATCAATTAGGAGTAATTTTTGAGAACTTGCATGCCTGAAATATTAGCTTGTGGACAACCTTCCTAAGGAGTGCATACTGTAGGATACATTCCCTCTTCCAAAAAGCGGGGAGTGCCCGAGAGAAGGAAAAACACAAAATCTAAGAGACGGACGTCTAGTGAAGGAGAGTAGCTGACGGCAGTTTCAGGATGATATCTGAGCAACACGCTCCAAAAACCCCAAGCAGCTTAGATCAGGAGGATGGAGAGCTCGAAGAGGAAAATGAAAATGAATATCACAGATTATTGGATATGTTTGACCATGCGGAAAACAGTATTAAGAGAGGCTTTTAGAGATGTGGTTGTGTATTTGGGGCTAATTAAAAATAGGCTCAGAGAAAACTAAGCAAAAGAAAAAAATTCTAAGCTTCAAGAAAAAAATTTATAATTATATAAGAAAGAAACAACCATGGCTTACAACGTGACAGAGCTGTGAATGATGCTGAAATTGTGACATTAAAATAAACATTGAACATTTGACTAAAAAGGGTAAAAAGACGACTGAAGAGCAAGTGGGATGAGGATTAAGAGTCAGCTAAAACTTCCTCTCCCATTAGTGTTAATTAATAGATAATGGTTAAATTAATAAGTAATGAAATAGCAGTACAAGGATATTATTGAGAAATACAGCAGAAAATATCAGAGGAAACAGTTAAGAGAGACATAACAGAGAGGAGGGAAGGGCGGGACGAAGGCTGAAGCTTTTTGTTATAAGCCTTGTGGTACTAATGGGCTTTTCCAAGTATGTCTACATTTATAACTTCGAGAGAAATAAAAATTATTAAAAATGAAATGAACTAGAGAGGCAATGTCTGTCTGGAAAAATATGAGGATAACAACAAGCTTGAAAAACTTTCCTAAACTAACTCGACTACTATGTGTCCTCTGCAATTCGTTACTTAGTAGAACACCAACAAACAATGAATCACTTAGAAATAAGGAACAAAATAGAAATAAACAATATTTTGTGGCTACGATGCTTGCAAAGCTTCTTCCCATTATAAACTCTATAAATCTTTCTTAGTATTTTCTTCTAAAGTTTCTGTTGTAATGTTTATTTCCTTAATCCTTTGGCAATTTATTTGGTCAATGAGGTAGAAATCTAGAAATCCAGACCTACTTCCAGCAGAACCTCATTATCCTAAGGTTGATTTTGCCACTCTGAATTCGAAGACCCGTTTTCATTATTTCAAAATGTGTTCATTTTGCTGCTCTGTCATCAACTGCCAATTTTTCAGAATACTAGAGTTACCCAGTAAGAAATTATAAACACAAAACCTTAATGGTAGTGTTTTGCTTCTGAGCTGGGACCTAAATATGTTCTTTTTAGGATGAAATTAGTCAATAATAGAAAAAAATGCCAGTATCTTTCTATACCTATACCTCTATTTTTTCTATCAGCTAACTGCAAACCTTCTCTTTCTTTCTAAATTAGGTACCACTATCTAGGAGACAGAACATCCCATCCTTCACTCGCTGTCCTGTCAGTCTTAGAATTAACATCACTGAATTTATTCTGCATCAAATGCTAAATATTATACTTGAAATAAGCTATCAAGCTCTGGATTTTGACATTTAGTTTTCTTTTAAAATTAGGTTTTTAAAAACTTTTTGCCAAAATAGTACTAGAATGCGTAGTTATTTGTTGTTACTGACTTTTTCAAAAGCATTTTAACATAATAAATTCCTTAGGTATGCATTTCCTCACTGTCCTAGTACATTTTGCCCTTGAACTACACAATAGGTTATAAACAAATGCCATTGTCTGAAATCAATATAATATTTAATGACAGAGATTTAGCAAACCAATGAAGACATTTATCACTATATAGCCTCTTGTCACTTGTTTTCATTATCTGGGCATTTCTATTAAAATATTACAACGTGAGATAATTTATGGAGCTTACACAAATACTACAATGGTGAATAACTGCACGTGTACAACTTATGGGGTAGGTTAGGGAAGAGAGTCCACACTCCTCCCAAGTATTTCCATTATGAACTTAAATCTCATAACCCATTAAAACAGAACCACACCTTTTCTACAAGTACGATGTATGAAAAGCATCTTTAACGGTATGAAAATGTAAAATGTCCTATGCAAATATATACCCTAACTTATAGTTAACTTATAGGCTGCTTTTAAAATGAGGTTGAAATTCTGTAAGCCTCTATCTGAGAACGTGGCTTAGCCACTTAAATACAGAGTCGATAAAACACATATTTCAAATAAAGCTGAGAGGTTTGGAATATTATCTTAATTTATCCTTATCTAACTAGGAACATATGGGATGCAACCACAGGGAAAAGGGAAAGATAAGTTGCATGAGTTTAAAGAAAAAATGAGACTGACATTTTATATTTACAAGTAAGAATCGAAATTAAAATGTCCTTAACATAGATCTAAAAAATAAGTATGTCAACCCACGAGGCACTATTTCTCCTAAAACACCACTGGAGGATCTGAGAGCGATCAAGAGAAGCAAAAGCACCATTTTATAGGGTGAACCTGGAGGTGACAAAGGGGTTTTAATCTTTTTTCTTTTTGGTTACACCAGCACGTTGACTCATCGTTGGAATATTAGAGACAATTCTTTTCCGGTTCTTATTTTTAACGGGCCTATATTTTAAGTTCACTAAATGACCACAAAGTACCTTATTACCAATAGGCAACCATGCTTTCAACTGTCACTGAATGCTTGAAATGAAAATAAACTTCGTAAGAGTAAAGTCTAAGTTTCAGGTCATAAAAAAAAACATGGGATATGATACGCTCTACTAGATATTGACTTACAACACCCTAGAAGAAAACAAGAAAAAAAAATACAGTAGTTATTGCAATGTCTTATCCAGTCCCATTTCTAGTATTCCCCCTTTTTCTCATTTATTGAAATCATTTTCCGATCTTTTGCCTTCTTCATTCTGTTCTTTCTGCTGGATTCTTTACTGTGAGTAACTCAAAGTCAAGAATCTTCTGGCTTACTTTCTCATACACTTTTTAGACCAATTTTGAAAACCATGTCGGATATTCTGATTCTCTTTAACTTGATCTCAACATCCTCAAATCAAAGAATGTTGATCAATTCATGAATCTTTTCCCAGAAATACTCATGATTTTATTGCTAAACAATATAAAGACTACAAGCAAAAATAAAAAAGACTTTATGAATTAGTTTGTAAGGATATATTTTCATAACATTTAAAAATAATCCCCACCCACTATGAGGACTGTGTTAGTGGGTTAAATAATATACACTAAGGTTTGGCAATTTTCTGGAAGCAGCATGCAAAATCTACATCTATTCATGCTAATCTAGGCTTTTATGTGCCAATAATAATCTTACTCTTTCAAAAATCAGTACAGATGCAAGTTTCCACACCACCGTATTACCAGAGGGAGTAAAATATATTTTCATTACAAATATGCTAATGTTTCTCCTGAGAGTCTCTGTGACCAGGAGGAGGGGTATGACCTTGGTCTTCCCCAGATGGGCTGATGTTATTTGCAGGAGGAGGAGGCAGGAGAGAAGTTGTGAAAAACCTTGGACCTTTGAAAGAAATTGGTATTTGAAAAGTAGAAAAATGTATACTCTTTGAGAAACAGCTTTGTTTATTGTACACAGTGCATGTTTAGCTACTGTGTTAAATACAATATTTACATGATCACACTGACTTTTCACAACAAATGAAGAAAAGCAAGATCAGAAAGATTAGTTAGCCTGCTATAGACCTGGAGGTTGTCGCTATGCTCTTCCTTCACCCTTCTGTCTGACGTGCAACTTCAGTGGTGCCAGAATTTACGCAGTTATTTCCCTTTTCAAGTCTGATGAAAAATCTGCAAGGTCAATGCAGCTGTAATTTCTACTGGTCTAAGTCTGTAACTATGCTGCCTTTCAGGACAAATGGTGAGCAAACCAGTCAAAAAAATTCTTCACACTACTTTTCACATAAGTTTACCCATATGTGACGTCTGCAACAGCAGGCAACAAAATATGAGATGGCACAAGTGTTTTATGATATAAACTTCTCACAAAGAAAGATTCTAACTTGTAAAGGTTGTGCACTATTCATCAAATTATCTCTTTTCAACCCTCTTATTGTTCCACTAGTCCCCCCTTCCTCCCCAAATGTCAACGTGCCATTATTTCTTAGCTTTAGAACACCTGCCTCACCCATAGCCCACACTGGCGTAGTCCACGTACTTCATGAGCCAAAATCACCCGTCTAGGAGTCAATCAGATTCACCTTTTCGAGAATTTGCAACAGTAGCTAATGAGAAAATCCAGACTTGAGTTATTCGTGGCAAGTCGCCATGATAAGCCTCATGCAGTGAGAGCAATACCAAGTAATTCTGTCCTGTTTACTCTGTGGCAGGCACTGTTCTGTTACTCTCCTCCTTTTAGAAATGAAGAAAGGGAGGCACAGAGAGTTTCAAAACCCTTCCCCAAGTCAGACAACTTAAAAAAACCGACAACGTGAAACCAGGGTTTGTTAACCACTGCACTATACACCCTGCCAGAGATGGGACCCTGCACTTACACCCGCCCCATTCCCACCCCTGCCGAGGCTGCTTACCTTCACCTTGGATTCTGAGGGCCTCCGAAATCTCTTTGGGGATGTAACTTAACTTAATGAGGTTCTTTATAACTTGTAACCAAATGAGCCCTTCTAATGACAAGCTTTTAAAGCAGATTTCTCATTTGCCTCATGAAATGTGTGTGTAGATAAAGTCGCCTATGACTACTTCCTTTTCTCTTCGTTTCATTCTACCCAGAAAAACTTTCCTCTCCTCTGAAAGCAACATTAGACAACTCTTATTCAATGGGTTTTTCTGGAACATCTACTGTGCTAGATGCATCATTTCTCAAACCATACAACCCTAATGGATTTGAATCACAATACAATGGTTATGTACACCTGCTAACTTAAATTGTTAACCCCTGCCTTTTCTACTTTGTATTTTCTAAAATACAAAACAGTGGGCAGAATAGCATTTGCTTTCTTTCGTGCATTATCTTCACCCTCCCCCACCCTCTGGAAGGACACAGCGATCAGAATCCCCCATAAAAACGTGGTGATCTCATTACTCTTCTTCTTGGTTACAGAGAGTAAGACTTTAGGAGGTCTAGCTCCCTCAAGTTGGAGAACTTAGCTTCTGGAAACACTTTAGACTATAACAGGCCCAAATACACCTTTGACCATTGGAGTGGGGAAGGCCTTCTCAACCCCATACAACAAGAAAAAGTTTCCATTTTTAAAGCAAAATTTTGCAAAAGGGCAGAAATTCTTTGATGTATTTATTTCCCTCTATAATTACCAAGCAAAACTGAAAGAAAATATACCAAACTCTCTGAAGCAGAAAGTCTTGAAGTCCTTCTATTCACAATACACAAAAGCTAACAAATAAATTTCAGAGAGACCAGTTCCTCAGAATATTTTTTAAAACTGAGAAAGGCCAGCAAACCTGCAAAGGGTGTCACAGGGTTCCACAAGGCTGCAAGTCAATGGCTTTTATAAAAATTTAAGTGATGCAGCCACAGAAGAAAATCCCTTTGTACAAAGAAAAGCACTGTCCCTAAAATTTACCACATGGCTTAGAAGTGAAATTGGGGAAACGCAGCTTTCCGCCGTTGACCCCAGGAAGCCTCGCTTCCACAGCCCTCAGGATGGAAAACCTTCCGGCAGGATTCAGAATGGTTAACTAAGAAATCCAAATCGGAAAATAACAAACTCCAACTTTGTTTTACTTTATCAATATTGTTAGGAGAATGAGGTAATTGTTTGGGGGTTTTGCAAAGACATTCCATGTCACTTCAGTTTTAATACCAGGCTGGAGCCTGCCGGGTCTGCCAGCATAAGCCAGATAAACACAGACCTGTAGTCTTTCTATTCATCTCCGGATAGTTACTCAGAAAGATTCTGGAAAATATGCCTATTATGAACTAAACATTTCACTTTTCATTTTATCCATGTGCCAGAAGTCCATTCCTTGGATAAACACTTTACAAACTGACACTCTAAAAGTCACTAAACATGATAAAGTATGCGTGCATCATTTCAGGACTGATTAAATATTTTCTCTCCCATGACAAATGAACAGTTACATACTATACGAAACGATTGGAACCAACATTCCTTTTCTTTCTTTCCTTTATTTTGTCTTTATTTTGCATGAAAGATTAATTTTCCATTTCAACCCATTTGTTATGCAATCTTGGCTTTGGTAAAATACCACTCAGACAATATTACAGGCAGAAATAGTATTTATTTTTTAAAATGTGTGATTTAAAATTCTTTCACAAATGTGCTTTCTTCTATTACTATTTCTTGCCTTTTATTACTGGTTCTTTCCAACTGCCTTTGCTATTATTTAAATTAAATCGGGGAGAGGTGAGAACTAGTGTATTCTCTTTGAGAACTAAAAAAAATGGTATTATGAGGTACATTGAGTGTGTTTTTGACTATTTTATATAGTGAAAACTTCATCACATGATAATGCCAAAATGAAGCACATCGAGTATTAATTCTGTAAGTATGACTGTGCTAATTCCTTCTCTATTCAACAAATTTACTGTCTCACTTATGATTAGTAGGCCATATTCTGATTTTTCAGTTGTTGTTAGCTTCTGGGGGGGGGGGGGAAGACTCTCACTCTGAAACATTATAAAAACAGAATTTTATGTAAAAATTTCAGTAGCATATATGTCCTGTTGAAAAATGCAAACATCTTTGGAACAAATGTTTTAATTTGTAAGAAAGTCACAAACTTTCCAGAAAAATGAGAAAGTCCTTTTAAAATGGTACAAGTGGTACAAACAAATCACTTTGTTTTTCCATTATTCATAGAAGGTGTATCAAATCAATTGTACCTTTCTCAACCTGATTTCCTTTATCTGGAACATCACCTAAATTAACTGACAAAGATAAATTATATTACAACTATGACATTAGAAAATTCAAATTTTACTTTTAGTCATATCTATCTGCTTTATTGATGCCAGAATTAAATTTAGTGAGAACTAATGGGACTGATAGCTGAAACAAATTCTTTCTAAAATCTTGTTTTTTTCTATCTCAAAAGTCAGCTTCGCCATAAAATATGGTTTTTAAATATGGAATTTAAAGAAGAATAAAGAAAATCTAAGAAAAATGTGAAGTGAGCCACAATTTGTGAATAAGGCCCTTTGAGTGTCAGAAGTCAATTTGATAACTTCCAGTGTGATTATTCTTTAAATGTAGATATAACCGAATGACCATTTATTAGACAAATCCAGAATGTCTACATTCTCTGTCTGTGAGCTGACACAGACACTGAGTAATTCCGTGGGAAAATAAAAACAATCATATTTGGTCTGGTGATATTTTTCCACAATTGAAGAAAGCCGTGTATGCTAATTAAAAATAAAATAAAAGCAGAGGCTGAAATAAACACATACAGTGGGGATGCAGCCAACCTTAGCAAGATTCTGCCGAAATTCGTCTTGTAAGACAATATGATAGCTTGGCCGGCCCAGCAAAATCATCTGAACACGAGAAAGTGTCGTCCGATTTGTATTTGGGCTTTGGGTGTGGTTCAAGACTCATCTGCTCAGGCGTCTTACTTTCTGGGAGAATTGATGAGTTCAGTCAAACTATTTATCCAAAAACTATATATTTTTGTTCCTGTAAATTCTCAGATTAATAGCAAAAATGCGTGAATAAACAGACAAAATTAACACATAAAACTATTACGCTAACATGGAATACGAAAAAAGATCTGATTTGCTTTAAAAAATATACTAACCATTGTTTCTGTTGAGTATTTTTATTTAGTTAGGAAATCATAAAATAATCTGAAAGACATAATATTCTACTATAGAAAAGAATTCTAATTATTTTCTTGATAAAAGTGCACTTATCTATTTGAAATGGACTAAGAGCCAAGACTTTTTTTAAAAAAGTACTCAAACGTAAAGACAAAGGAGTATAATTTCCTTTCAAAAGCAAGCTGGTAACTTGAGTTTGTGCAGTTTACAAAACACTTTCACATGCATATGCTTTTCTAGTAAGGCCTCTGGCTGTCTGCACTTGCACTTGAGGAAACTCTGCATATTGCAAGGAGCAAAGAATTGCATTCCTACAACCCCAGGAGAGAGAAGGAAGGGTGGGGCGATACCCTCCAGAGGCAGCTGAGGCTGAGCACGTCCACGGTGCGTCCAACTGCACTTCTGCAGTGGAGTTATGGGGGCCTGTCCACCGCGGGAGCCTGCCTTTTTTCAGAGACCCCGGTGAGCATGTGGAATGCTAACTAGCATCTGAACCTTTGGGAAACTTCTCTCTTGGTATAGAAAAGGCTATTCAGTCACTACATGACCCTCAAGACATTTCTAGCATCACAACGATCTGTAAACGAGTCACAACCACTTCAAAAATTAAAGCGCCTACATGTGTCACCAATTTGTCACTGGGTCTCTTGTGATAGCGTGTAAAGTAGAACTAAAATGTCATGAGCTGTAACAGCATCACTGAGATAAAAACAGAACGTCACAAGCAAACTCCTTTGATTTGGATGCTTTCAAAATATTCATGCAACTGAAACTTGCCTGTGCGTTTGCTGCCTCGAGGTTAAAGGGCTGAGAGAAGGCAGAAAATGGGCCCGGTCAGCTTTGCTGGCTTAAACATGCAGACCAAGTGGAATCCATTTGGTAATAGACCATTTTACCTCCAAAATGGATTTCAGTTGGCTTCATAAGAAGATACACACAATATATATAATATATACATATATGTATAATATAACATATAGCATAGTAAAAATAGAAGTTGAGAAGATTTGTGCCTGCACACACCTTCAGGTCTCTCCTCTCCCTCAGGGTCTTGCTGAGGCAACGTAAATACTTAGAGCTCAAATAGAGAGAGTGTGTTTCATTTTAATTTGGTGGGAGGGGGGATTTTTGGCCAACCGAAGCCCAAAGAAGACCTCCATGAAAGCGGGGGGCTTTGGGTTCCAGAGAAGTTTACGCAGGTAGAAAGAGTATTTGGTGACCCAGTGTTGGGGGTGCAAGTGGGGTGGTTTATCAAATGGCCAAGGCCTCACTGCTGGGAAGGAGACCGAGCCCCTAGAATCTCGGTCAAATCCGTCCTTCCGTCAACTGCCCCAGAGGAGCCAGCCCGCCTAGCAGAGTGGAACCCCCCAGCACAACAGAAGAAATGCTTCTGCCCGCTCACATACACAGGCTCAGGAGAAGCAGTGGACACAGCTGATGCTGGTGGCTTCTTCCGTGGCTTTCGATAGACTGTGGGCAGGCAATCTTCCAGACTTCCAGGCTTGAGGATGACTGTATTTTGAAATTTAGCTGCCTGGGAGTTGCCCCTGGGTCAGAACAATTAGCTGATTGTTCAGCCAGTGGTTGGTCAGAGGTTGCGGTGAAGGCCCCAACGCCAGGGAGGCTTACAGCACGTACTGATGCACCCGTCTGCAGCTGGGGGATGTTTCCAGTCTGCCCCACATCCTGGTCTGAGGCTCGTGAGGGAGCGCAGCCTAGTCCGCTCATGCACAGCCTTCCCAGCCCCCAGGGTGGACTGTGATCCCAGGACCCTTCTTGGCTGTCTCCGTCTCTAGTTCTCTGCGAAATTCTGGCTACTTGACCTCTTTGCTTGTTGCTGCTGGGATCCTGCAGCTGTGAGTGCCCTCTTCACCAAGACCGCCATTGTCTCCACAAAGCCTTGAGGCATGGAATTCTCCTCTGTTCTGAATAAAGTCAGTCCCCTCAGACTGTGCTGCAGACCTCGGGCAGGAGCTCTGTGCCCCTGCACAGGAGCTGAAGCTAGAGGTGGGACAGTGGCCCACTGTCACAGAGTGAGACTCCTGCTCCACAAGCAGGAGCTGAGGTGGGTAGACCCTGGTGTTCCCGGCTTGCCCTTCCTGGGGTAGGAGTCAGCAGGCGTGAAAGCTTTGGGGCCCAATGTTCTTGGTCTGCCACACCTGGGGTGGAGCTTCTGCCCTACAAGTGGGGGCTGGGTTGAAGAAGGGAGCCCCTGTTTTCTCTACATCGTTAGTCTAGAACAGAACTTCAGCTGGAGGGCTGAGTGATGGATGCTAGCAGCCTGCTGACCCAGGTGAAATGACAGGCTCAGACTGGGAGCTTGGGAGAGGGTACCTGCCTGGTTTGGAACTCCTAGAGTGGTTTCCATGAGACACAGTTGAAAAGAATGGGTTGTGGCTCAAATGCCACAGACTCTTGCTGTTCTTGCCAAGATTTAGCAGATTTTCTTGAACGTATGATTCTCCACTTGCTGGATGCACTTAGAACATTTTCTAGAAATGTTAAATGACCGTTTTATATAATTTTCTCCAGTTAAATGGTTGTTTGTTGGGAAGAGGGTTCATTCCGGAAGCTGGTCTCCCAAGCTCAAGTATTTTGGTAAACATCAAAGAAGGGGATTATGAAAAACCTATATGACATAGGTATTCTATTTATATATTTACCTCATTTAATCCAATTATTGTGAACTAAGCTCCACCCACTTACAATGTGGGTACTGTTTCTCTTATTTCACAGGTAAGGACATGAATTCAACAGTTATGGTAAATCCTTGGAGCCACCGTGCCAGGAGTCTGGACACAGACCTGATACCAAAATCTATGCTCCATAACCAGGCCAGGCTGCCCAGTGCTGGATTCAGTGGAGACAGTGAGGAATAGGAAATGAACAAATAAATACATGGACTGAGGCCTAAATCTGACTCTGGTTTCTACTTCTACCACTAAACTTTTTGTAATCTCTAACTATGATAATAATGTGAAAATAATATAGCAATTAACATCTATCGATCACTTACCAAGTACTAAGCATCTGGCAAAGACTATCTCACTTAATTCTCACCTACAAAGTAGGACTGTCATCCTGGGGTTATGGGATTGGCCCCAAATCACAGAGCTATCACACATGAGAAGCAGGATCAGACTGGAAAGGCCATAGGGCCAGGGTTACACTCCCTTCCCGCTTAGAATTACTCGACTGTGGCCCAGGTCACGTAAGACGGCTATAAAAACAGTACAGAGACTTACTTCTTTGAGGAATGTTTCATATGATCCATTATTCTTATTTTTACTTTTGAATTTCAGAGTTAATTATTTAATTATAAAAGATAGCTCTTTTACTTACAATTATGTTATTAGCCAGTATTTCTTCCATGCAACTAACTAAGATTTCTGTTTGTTATAATTTAAGGTCTTGATCTCAGTTTTTGCTTCTCACAGAAACTAGCCAATTCTGTTTACCAATTTGCCCAGCACAATACTTTATATTAAATCAACAACTACTAAATATGTGCTATCTTTTTACAGAATATATAGTATCTTGTCTAATAAAGTAATGACACAGAACTTCTTTAATCAAAATTTTCCCTCAAGAGTAATCAGATTTCGGGGCTGGCCCCGTGGCCAAGTGGTTGAGTTCGCGTGCTCCGCTGCAGGCGGCCCAGTGTTTCGTTAGTTCGAATCCTGGGCGCGGACATGGCACTGCTCATCAGACCACGCTGAGGCAGCATCCCACATGCCACAACTAGAAGAACCCACAATGAAGAATACACAACTATGTACCGGGGGGCTTTGGGGAGAAAAAGGAAAAAATAAAATCTTTAAAAAAAAAAAAAAAGAAAAAAAGAGTAATCAGATTTCTTTAGAAAGTGTGATGATTAATTTTATGTATCAGGTTAGCTAGGTGATGATGGAACCAGTTTTGAGTCAAACATCAGTCTAGATGTTGTTGTGAAGATATTTTTTAGATGTGATTAACATTTAAATCAGTAGATTTTGAAAAAAGCAGATTACCCTTCATAATGTGGATGGGCCTCATCCAATCAGTGGAAGGACTTAAGAAAGAAGACTGTGGTTCCCCGAGACTCAAGACTGTAACATCAACTCCTTGTAGAATTTCCGGCCCGCTGTGAACCAGTTCCTTAAAATCAATCTCTCTCTCTACACACACACACACACACACACACACACACCCATTGGTTCTATTTTCTGGAGAAGCCTGACTAGTACGGAGAGAAAGGAGGAGAGCTGGAAATTGAAGCAGAGAAGCAGGGTGATTTCTGAGACGCTTTTTAATGCCCACCAATGACTGCAAATCTCCGTTCTGGAAGGGAAGCTGTGTGCACGGGAAGCTCCCAGCTTTCTACCTCGACTCTGCTTCTGAATGTGGAGACTCAAGAGTTTCCTATAACCAAACCTTTCACCCTTTTTTCTTGAAACAGGTTTTTGCTATCTTCCTTTCTCTTATATTCCACAGTCCTAAATCCTATTCAAAAGAGAAGGCAATAAGCTAATAATTCAGTACTCAACAAATTTATACATCACCCAGAGTCACGAAAATAAAATTCACAAATTCAATGTGGAATTAAAGTGCACTATTTTGTTGGTTTCTTTTTCTTTTATGCTTGGAAATAAAAATTGAGTTAAGGGTTGGTTCCTTGAGATGAAACACACTAAGCTCTTTCTAAGCCTATTGTGAGAACAAATATATTAAAGGGAAGTAATTTCTCACCATTTATGAGTCTCTGTCAGTGAGTTCTCCTCTGCCTCTTGGTCAATTTTAGCTAAAAATGCAAGAAAAGAAAAAGAGATGAGACAAATGACAGTTATACTATCTCAAGCAAAATATGATCCAAATAACATAAGATGTATTTTAAGTCACTATTCAATCTAATGTACTCCAGTCAGAAGTTTATGTTAAATCTATGAATAGATATGATTGAATAGATCGTATTTAATTTTCATTAATACTATTATATCGACACAGATAAAACATATTACAAGACCAATTAAAATTTTTAGATTCTAAGTAATTTCCTTTCTTTTCTAAGTAATTGCTTTAAGCTCGTCACATTAACCTCAGAAAACAAAACACCAGCTAATTTCACATTCACATCAAATGCGTCTGTCAAGGATTTAAATGCCAATCATTAGCTGAAAGCAATTACCTCAAGCAAAAGTACAAAAATTAAGTTGAAAAACTAAATAGAAACGGTACATGACCTTGTTCCCTAGTGTTCTCCACACCAGACCACAAGTGAACACACCAGAGACGACTCCCACACAGGAGCAAGATAAAGTACCAACGTTTCGTAGGGAGGTGACAGTGTACTCGTTTATTTGCTATCATTTTTGTCTAAAAATAAAGAATGTACCCTGACACGACCCGAAGATCAAATTTGGGAATGAGATTGCATCACTATTTTCAAATTATTTAAAATAACATAGGAACTCCATCACTAAAATAAATGTGGCAGTGACTTTCATGTTTCTGACCAGCAAGCATTTTAGGAATGTATGTATTGCCCTTCACACACAGACACAGACACACACACACACACGACACAAATTTTCAAAAATATTCTTACTACATGCAAAGCTCTCTAATAGTTTCAGTCTATTCTATTAGATTTTAAAATGCTAGTTGTGACCCCCTAAATTGATTTCGTGCTTCACTAATGGTTTGTGACACCCATTTTGAAAATCACCGAACTACAGAAAAAAGGAAAAAAAAAATCAATTAAAACCCCTGGGATAGTGAAATAAGAAGGTATCCTCCTATAATCACTCCCCTTCGGGTCACACTTGTGGCCGTTTGGAGAAATTAGAAGACAAAGTGGAGCAGGACAAATTGATTATAAAAAACTGAAACTGTGCTCGAAACCAAACCCACGGTCCCTCGGGAACTGTCCAAGTGTCCCCATCACTACTTAAACCACAGGAGTCCAGCCTGGGCCGGTGAACGATTTACAACCTCAAGACGGTGTTGCTCGAAGGTCTGCACAGGATCTGCAAAGCCATAAAGGAATGTCACCCTGCCACTCTCGGCCAGGACTGTCAGGCCTGAGCGGGGATCATCCGGGCTGGCGGCCGAGGGCCTTTCCCCCTTTCCCTTTTTGTACTTTAGATTGCTTACATAAACTTACAGGTCAATCGTTAACCATATTAAAACATAGAATAAACGTTCCATGATTTTACTTTGAAAAGGCTCCAAGATGAACTTATTGTCTTATAAAATCTACTCTGGCGCTGCCCAGCAGAAAAATGGTTTGCTTTCAGAAGCAATTCTAGAACCACATCGAGTTTGTTTAAGGGAAAACAACAAAGCGCCAGAAGGCACACCATTCTCAGGAAGGACATTCTTCCACTCGCCCTCGCGGGTTCCTTTTCTTTTGTAAAATACAGAGATTAAGACTGAGATTGGAAGAAAATTTCTGGACTGTTTTAGAAGAATAAAGCAAATGATTTATGAAATTTAAAACACACTGGAATGAGATGCCAGAGATCTGTGTTCTATTTCTAATTCTGCCACTAAAATTAGCTACGTAATCTTAGCAAATAGATTAATCTGTTAACATACACAAAATATTTAGCATAGTGCCTCCAATAACTAGCAGGGGCTAAATAAATGTTCTTGAAAATGTTGGACTTCAAACTCTTGAAATTCTTAAAGCGATATAATACATAATTATGTTTAACTGAACACGTCAACTGCTATTTTATGATGTTTCAACTTTATATGCATATAAAGAAAGCACATACTTAGAGCTTTTCAAAAAATATAAGCCCCTAAATGGTGGTGAGTGGAATGAAGTCAGTTTCCCTCGTTCGGAACGAAGCCTTTTGATGTGTACTGAAACAGCTCTTGCTTCATTGCCTGAGCAAGTTTGGCTGAAAATACACTTAATCCAATGTGGCAGAAGATTGCTTCTTACCAAAGGAACAAAACACGAAAACAGGCCCCGCTCCTAAACCTAATAGCCATATGACAATCATAAAACCAAATTGGAATAGCAGAGAATACTTAAAAATGCCCTATTATCCATTATTTTTACATGATTTTGAAGCTAAGAGGATTTGTGTATTCAAACTGTAATCAGCTTTGATAAACAGTCAAATGAGAGATCAAAGAAAGTGCATTAGAGTACACATTTCAACTCTCGATGTTGAGTCAACAATCCAATGGACTGAACAGATTTTCCTTTGTATGGCAATCTTAGAAAGCAAACCTTTCCTAAAAGTTGGGGTGCAATTCAGTTTTCTGGGAACACTGAGATACCATTTTCCAACATAATGCTTGCATAAACACACCATCAACATTTTGTTGTCAACATTCTTTTAAACACACTTATGATGTCAACTTAGTGACAAATGCAGGATTTGGTTTCTTTAGTGAAACCAAAATGAGGATATAATCTTCCAAACTAAAATAAAACGTAATTAAGTTAGTGAAAATTAAGACATCTTTTAGGAATAAAATAACTCTGTCATTTGTTTAGGAAATACCTACGCTAATCATACGCAATGACCAAAATCTTAGGCCAACTGTGTTTCTCTGTTTTAAGTAAGAACTTTGACAGGCTGTGTGTCATCTGCGTCATATGCACAGCTTTTCAAGTAAAAGCTGAAGGTGACATAGAAATAAGATTATTGTCTCTAAACCATGTAAACATCTTACTGCTAATTATTTTATTCCCTGACCTATCTTTTCAGAAACATAAAAATTATTTTCAGTTAATTTCTAATGCAAAGAGGGCTTTGTGACTAGTTTTGAAAGCCAGCGCTAGTTTTAGAAGCAGTTTCCTACATATTTACAATCTGCTATCAATAAAGTTTATTATAATCAAGCATATGAAATGAGTTATATGAGAAGAGATATAAAAGATTCTAATTTTCTACTTCAAGTAAGATTAATTTTCCCTTTCTTTAAGGCACATAGCTCATTTCTTCCCTGACTTATCAAATGAGGATAGCAGCCTTTTACTCATTCATGATAATAATAATTACAGGAAAGCTAGAAAGCATTTAAAATAGACAAAGAGGCACAAGGCTTGGTTTGTAGCAATCTTCCAGGTGTTGTCATCCAATCACCTGAGGCTCCCTGGGCCACGGCCCGCTAGGAAGCCCCCAGCACCTTCAAAGAGGCACCTGTGTGATTCCTGACGGACACCACTGCCCAAGGGCCTCCTGGCCTCAGATCTCTGGGAACAATGCTTCTCTCATACCTCACACGAAACAGTCACACTTCCTTGGCAAGGTTTTCAGATCCCACCAGGCTCGGTGTTTGTGGCTAGAACATGAGACTGAGTGTCAGGCAGGCCTGGGTCTGATTCAAGATCAGCCACTATGTTGTGTTAGATTTTAATCACTTTGATTTAATAACTTTCTTTCTCATGAAAACAGGGTAATGTCTTTTTCATCAAGATTCCTGATTAAATAATGTGTAAGCCGCCTGCTGCAGAGTAATAATCCTCCCGTCCTTCCTGTCCTCTCCACACTACCACGACTATAAAAAAAAGATGGGGATATGTTACTTTCCAAATGCAAAATTTTTCCATTGTAGGAGCACCAAATACCTTCTTCGTAATTCTTCTGTAGATAGAATCCAGATTCAGAATGAGGTTTACAGATTACTACAATAAGACGCCTCCTTATAACAACATAAAGAAATTACAGGCCAAGAAATATCATAGTAGACTACAGACCTTTACAAAATCAAGGAATAATGCTAAAATACATTTAATATCTTTTCTTTCCTTTTATTTCTACTTAATTTGTGTGTGTTGTTGTTTTCATAGAACTCCCAATGCATATAGTAGAAGCAGAAGCTAACAGTCTCTTAGTCCTTCTTTTGAAGGCACAGCAGTAAATGAAATTGCTGTAGGGAGAAGAGAGTGTCTTTTTTTGGTGAGGAAGACTGGCCCTGAGCAAACATCCGTTGCCAATCTTTCTCTTTTTGCTTGAGGAAGATTGTTGCTGAGGTAAGATCTGTGCCCATCTTCCTCTATTTTGCATCTGGGGTGCCGCCACAGGACAGCCTGATGAGCAGTGTGTAGGTCCACACCTGGGATGCAAACCTGTGAACGCTGGCAGCTGAAGCAGAGTGTGTGAACTTAACCACTATACCACTGGACTGGCCCGAAGACAATGTCTTTTGTAAATTTCAAGAGAAATTACTGAAATTCAACAGATAAAATGATTTTTTTAAAGTCTGTAATGCTCCTCTAAAGCATACTATTTTAATTCCGTACATACTATGGGCAACCACTAATATCTCGATGTTTGAGATGCTCTACCACAAGGACGTTCTGAGACTGAATATACTGAAATTAGAGTTTGAAGTGGAGAAGCGTGAGAACCAAGATGGGGAAATAAAGTGATGGATTCTCTACTTATACTAGAGGAAACGAAAGGGTTATGTGATGTAAGAAAGAAGGCAAAATAAAAAGTGGTTTGTACTGACCAAATAACCTCCAGAGAACATCAGTAAGTCACGGGAACAGACCTAAAATCTAAAATTGTAGAAATAAACGGACGTTATAGAAGTTGATTGATCAGTTGCTGTGTTTCAGGGGCACACGGGTCTTAGACGTTAATGAGACTATTGCAACTATTGTAGTGATGGTTCCCTATCGCCCCTCAAATCTCGAAAACTAGAGCTCTGCAACCTGAGGCAGAGGAAGCCTGTGGCTGGAACCACATGAGAAAAGAAACACTGAACCTTTCAGGAGGCAGACTTCATTTGCTTATCTTGCTAGTTTTTGTTTCCATCTATTTATTTATTTTAGGGTTAGGGCACAGGATCACCTTTCAGGTCCAGTTCCACCAAAGAGACCATCGGCATGGACAGCCTTTGCCTCTAAATATGCAACTGGTTAAAAATAGGGTTTCAATGATTCGGTTTCAGCACGTCGGCATTCAGTGATGTCTTCTCCAACAGCATTAATACTTCCTCCCCAAAATCTCAGCCTCCACAAATATTTTCTGGTGGTTGCCGTCCTACTAAGTTACTATTTTGACCCAGTGATTAGTGTCTGTAGTCGCTCGTCTGGCTCCAGACTCTTTTGCAATGTTAAATATTTCTGCTGATCTCGTTCCAAATGACTGTGAGTAAGCCGAGGCACGGAACGGACGCCCTTTCTGCTCTTGAGCTTTCAGAAGGGAATACCACATATTCTCAGGTAATTGGAGACAGAGCTGCATCTGAGTAATATCAGATGGAAGGCGACTTAGAACTCTTTCATCTGCTTGTCTAGGCTCTAAATCTTTTTGCTATTTTTCCTTTTATTTAAAGTGTTAACTAGTTTTTGTTTATAATTAGCTATGAATGTGCGTTTCGGTTGCTTTTAAGTGCAGCCAGTATGGGTTATTTTTTAGACAGATGCAGAGCCTTTCTTCTGAGTCATTTAGAGTTGTCATTGAACTGCAGATATATTGCTCTGGCTTTGAGATTTCTGAGACACTGCTCCTTTTGACAATGAACTGAAAGTCAAGTAAATTTAGGTGGTTTATACATGTCAGACAAGGAGTGACTATCAGAATTTCTTTCCTTAGATAGCAAAGAAATAACTAAGTCTCAATGCATTCCTTTCTTGATGCTGCAAATGTTTTTAGGACAATAAAACAAATACTGTGGAATACTCCTGGGAGGAAGAAAGCCAATATCTACATGGTATAAAATTACAAGTTGGCCTCTGCAGTAATTCACAGCGAACTTTTAGTTAATACTGAAGGTTATTTCAACTTTGTGCATAAAAATATAAAGCACTTGCATCCCTAGAAATATAGGTGCATATAAACATAGCATATAGGTGCTTGCTATAGAAAACTCAAGAAACATACACACTATAGTAAATGATACATAATTCAAAAATGTGATGTATGTGGCTTCTGGCCAAACCTAAAATACAAGAAAGCTATGTGCTATTATCACCCGGCCTGATGTACTTATTGAAGTGGTCCTCAGTGAAATTCCTTTCTCAATGTTCATTTTAAACGCAAAGTGAAAAAGACATGGGCAAACATGATGTGCATTAATGAGTTTCACATTCTGTAGATCATACAGTGTAAACGAGCTGCTGATTTCCAAATGGAAAATTACTCCTTCCACCTAATTTTTTATATCAAGTCATACCCAAAACCTACACTACTCCACCTATAGGCTAAGCAAATCTCTCATGGACTTTCACAAATGCAGCATAAAAAGAAGGCACACCCAGGGCAACTTCATTTCCTTTTTCTTTACCAAGTAACAACTACCTTACTGAAGAAGATAATCAAGTACACATCTTCTTACTCATTCCAAGATGAACACCGATTAGGACCCTTCAGATAAAACAAACATCTCTATAAGGCTTTAACTAAAAATATGCAAAAGCATGTTTTAAGACAGAGCTTTCAATATTAAATGCAACACCAATTAACTCTAATCTGTAGATTCAAATTATCAAAACACAAAACTGCTTGAAATAAACATCTGAAAACCAGAAAACCTTTCCTGATGTGTTTTCTTTTCCTCCTAACTTTACTTGCCAAAACAACGTTTGAATTATAGTAGGAAGGCTAGGGAATTCCAATCCTAGAAAAAGCCACATAATTTAATGTTACAATATTTCAAGTAAACTTTTAGTGTCCAGTATGTTTTGGATACTTCGTTAGGGACTCATATAAAGATAAGTACTATATAAGTCTTTCCTTCAAGAAAACCTTAGATGAAGAGGCAGACACTTAAATAAGTATTTAAATAACTTGCCTTAAATAAGCAATTAAATAAATACCAGAAACATTAAGAGAAAGAGACAGGATTCAAACCTACATGGTCTGACTCCAAAGCCATACCATCAAGTCACTCATGAAAACAGTAAAGGGAAACCTTTACCTACTGAGAAAGAAGTGGATAAGGAAAGGAGAAAGGCAATAGACTGAGCAGGGACTGGAATAATGAACAAGTGTTAGTCAAGTGAAAAAAGAAGCAGAGACTGGAGAGGACATTTACATAACAAACAGCAGGAAAAAAGGTACAGAGGGAAAAGTGCACCAGAGTCCAAGACATCCAGAAGAACACAATGGAGACAAGATGGGAAAGATAATGGAAAACAGTCAGCCCAAAAGCTGTGAGGCAGGTCCAGCCTCATATGGTGTGATATTACAAAAAGCAAAGCAAAGGAGACTGATACACCAATGGAAAGAGAGTTCCACCTCTGGACTTGGTACACAAGAACCAAACTTCCCCTCCTGCTGTAATCAACCAGAAAACTGGATAAAATATATGAAACAATAGTTCTCTTATACTGGACAACAGGTTGCACAGGACTCTGATCTCTGAAAGAAGGTCAACAAACTAGTTGAGCCTTACAATCTTCCTAGATTTGTCCAAGGCAATTTCCAGATTGTGGGCCCTGGGAAGGAGAACTCACATAAGCCAATCAGTCTTGCTGAGTTGAGGAAACAGAGATAGGAGTTTAGGAGTTTAACGTGGCTGAAAGTTGACGGGCAGTGTGTCAGAGAAGAAACAGCCTTGCAGAAAAGCGGGCTAGAAACCTGTACTGAGGTCTCTCTGAGTTTTTGCTAACAGGCAGCACATGTACAGTGTGAAAGTCTGTAAGCCAAAATAAAGGACCAGGGAGCTATGAGTTGTACAATTCCCAGTATTCACACAGGGCCAGGAGACATTCAAGGTCTGCGGGGCAAGAGCGCAGAGCTGTTGTTGCCTATCTGGGATAGGACAGTTATTGGAGACCCCAGTGGGGGGAGGTAATGGGGACTCTAGATCAGCTCTAGCACAGCTTCAAAACATGCCTTAAAGGATCAAACTGAGTCACAAGAAACTTAAATTGTCTACCAAACAAAGCCAAATATTCTGTAGAATAACACACAAAATCCACACACCAAACAACATAACAATCACAACAAACAATACATGCCTAGCATTTAATAAAAAATTACTAGACCAACCAAGTATCAGGAAAATGTAATCAATTACCAGAAGATAAATAAGACAGTAGAAACAGATCCAGGAATGACAAGAGAGGAAGTAGTAAATAAAACGAAAGCAGCTATTATAACTATGCTCAAATATTAAAGAAAAACATGATACAGAAGAAAAATGGATCTTAGTCTGCTCAGGTTGCTGTAACAAAATACCAAAGATTGGGTGGTTTAAATAAATACTCATTTGTCACAGTTCTGGAGGGTGAAAGTCTGAGATCAGAGTGTCAGTATGGTGGGATTCTCGCGAAAGCCTTCCTACTGGTTTGCAGACAGCCAACTTCTTGTTGTAGTCTCACATGGCAGAGAACAGAGAGACAGGCAAACTCTCTCGCATCTCTTCCTATATGGGTGCTAATTCGATTTCTGAGGGCTCCACCCTCATGACATAATCACTTCTCAAAGCCCCACCTCCTACTACCATTACAAGCAGGACTAGGCTTTCAACATATGAATTTGGGGGGACACAAACATGCAAGATACAAAAAAGAAAGAACCAAATAAAACTTGCAGAAATAAAAAAAACAGTATCTGAAATGAAAAATTCATTTGAATTGAAAACAGCATGAGATTAGATATCTCAGAAGCAAAGAACGATGAACTTGAAGACATAACAAGAGGATTTATTCCAACTGAATAAATATAAGACCAAACTGAAAAAACTAACTGAGCATTGATGACCTTACGACAACAGTAAACAGTCCAGCATATGTGTAATTGGAGTACTGGAAGGAAAGGAGAGAGCCAGGGCAGAGAAGTAACTGAAGCAATTACGGCCAAAAGTTCTTCAAATCTGATAACTATAAACTCCCAGATACAACAGGTCAACTACCTCCAAGCAAGACAAATGCAAATATATACCATATATACACATATACCAATGCACGTTAAAATCAAAATCCTAAAAATATCAGCAATAAAGACAAACTTTAAAAACAGCCAGAGGTGGGGGGAAACCATTCTGTAACAAGGAACAAAAATAAAAATTACCAAAGACTTTGTGGTAGGCAGGATAAGGCCTTCCAAAGATGTTTACATCCTAATCTTAAGAATCTGTGAATATGTTATATATGTGGCAAGGGGAAATTAAGGTTGCAGATGGAATTAGTGTTGCTAATCAGCTGATCTTGAGATGAGAAGGTCATCCTGTATTATCAAGGTCAGCCCAAAGTCATCACAGGGTCCTTATAAGAGAAAGAGGAAGGCAGGAAAGTCAGTGTCAACACGATACAGCGTGAGAAAACTTCCATCAGCCATTGCTGACATTAAAGATGGTGGGAAGCCCTGAGTCAAGGAAATCTCTTCCCACAAAACCTCTAGAATCTTGAAAAAGTAAGGAAATAGATTCTGCCCTAGAGTCTCCTAAAGGAACAAAGCCCTGCTGACAACATGATTTCATCCAGTGAATCCATTTTGGGTTTCTGACCTCCAGAGCTGTAAGATAATAAATCTGTGCTGTTTTAAGCCAAGAAGGTTGTGGCAGTTTGTCACAGCAACAATAGGAAACTAATACATATTTCTCATCAGAAACCATGCAAGCAGAAGACAAGAAAGAGAAAAATATCTTTTTTATTTTTAGATTGGCACCTGAGCTAACATCTGTTGCCAATCTTTTTTTTCGTCGTCTTCTTTTCCCCAAAGGCCCCAAGCACACAGTTGCATAATCCAGTTGCAGGTCCCTCTAGCTGTGCTATGTGGGATGCTGCCTCAACATGGATCAATGAGCAGTGCCAGGTTCACGCCCAGGATCTGAATCGGCGAAACCCTGGGCCGCTGAAGCAGAGTGTGTGAACTTAACCACTCACCCACAGGGCTGGCCCCCTAGAAGAACGTCTTAAAGACTGGGAAGAAAAAAAACCTGTCAAGTCACAATTCTGTATCCAGTGAAAATATCTTTCAAAAGTGGAGGTAAAATAAATAAAAAATTTCTAGCAACCAAATACTAAAACATTTGGCATCTGCAGATCTACATAATATGAAATGTTAAAGAAAGCTATTCAAGTAGAAGAAAAATGATACCAGATGGAAACTTTGAACTACACAAATAACTGAAAAGAACCAGAAATGCTAATTATATGGATAAATATAAAAGACATTTTCTAATTTTTTAATTTCTTTAAAAGATAATTGTTAAAAGTAAAAGTATGAACAGTACTGGGGCTGGCCCCGAGGCTGAGTGGTTAAGTTCGCGCACTCCGGGGCAGGCGGCCCAGTGTTTCATTGGTTCGAATCCTGGGCGCGGACATGGCACTGCTCATGAAACCACGCTGAAGCAGCGTCCCACATGCCACAACTAGAGGGACCCACAACGAGGAATATACATCTATGTACCAGGGGGCTTTGGGGAGAAAAAGAAAAATAAAATGTGAACAGTATATTGTTTTGGTTATAGTATATGGAAGTAAAATATATGATGACAAGTACACAAAGAACAGGAAGGAGAATTGACACATACTGTTGTCAAGTCCTTATATTACATTTGAAGTTGAATAACGTTATTTGAAGATAGACTGTAATAAGTTAGAGAGGCACAATGTAAATTCTGGAGAAATCACTAAAAAGATAAAACAAAAAAGTATAGATAATAAGCCAATGGTAGAAATAAAATGGAATTTCAAAAACACCCAATTAATCCATTACAAGGCAGGGAAAGAGAAAAAAGGGAAAAGAAATGGGACAAATAAAAGACAAATATAAAGATGGTAAATTAAATCCAACCATATTAATACTTACATTAAATGTAAGTGGTCTAAACACTCTGATTCAAAGGCAGGGATTTTCAGATTGGATATAAAAGGTTTAAATATATGCACTCTTGAAGAAACCCACATGAAGTATTAGTATAAACTTAGGTTAAAGGTAAAAGAATAGAAAAAGGTGTAAAATGCACACATTAATCACAATAAAGATAATTATTCAAGCTATTCTTTAAAATGTAAGGATCCAGTTAAAATCTAAGAACTATCCCCAAAACAGGGAAGAAGCCACTGTCATCCGATTAGATTTGGCACATGAGATGAAGCCATTTGTCATCAGAGTTAGATGACTTCTCTCATAGGTGAACATGCTTTATGAATATCTCACTATGATTTTATAAATTTACAACAGAGGTAGGGGTACTCATATCTATGCACTCCCATGTGCCATGGGTCTATGCCTCACAAGGGTTACTCATCCTCAGAGTAGAGATAGGTAACCAGAGACATCCTACACGGACATACTCCCTCAATGCTAATGTCCCTAATACCCAAGTAACACCCAGAAGGAACATCTGTCAAGCAGAAAACTAACAGACACAGACCTTAAACGTTAACCAGAAATCTGTATAATTCTAAATGGTTAAATTTATTAAGTTATGAGTATTTCCCTCTGAATCAACATATTGATATTTCCTAAGCAACTACAGAAAAAGATCCTTTGGTTTCATTATACCAGAATTGCCTTAACAAAAAAGGTTTAAAATTTAAAAAGTAGTAGTCATGATTTCAGTTTCTAGATGGCATTTTGTCAAAAAACTAGAAAGTGTCACATCAGCCATTAAGGAATGTGTTTGGGGTTCTGCTACCAGAACAGAACAACGTGGTCGGGATTCATCCTCATGGGGGCTCCCACCCAAGTGCCCAGGATCTAAGGGAGGAAAGTTGAAGCTTAATCATAAAAATATGCAGCCAACAGTTTATTATTTAACATAGAGGCAAACAGAAAGTATTCTAAAAATATAATTCCAATATCTGACATTTTACAATACATTAGATATAATTTAAGTGTATCTAAATTATAATGAAGGGTGTCTAGGATAGCAGTGTAGGAAGAGCCTGAACTCACCTCCTCCCACAGACACACAAAATTTATAACTACATATGGACCATTTCTCTCTGAAAAAGATCTGAAAGTTGGAGGAACTGCTCTCCACAACACAGGAACCACACTGAGATGGGTAGAGGAGAGAGACACACACAATCTGGCCAATAAAAAAACAAAAACAAAAACAAAAAAACCCAGTGTGGCGACATACAATAGGGAGGGATCTCGCCAGAGAGGTGGTGCTTGTTCTGAAGGAGGTTGGGGTTGGTGCCTCACATCAGGCAACAGAGGCCCTGGAATCTGCATTGGACAGACGAGCCCCTGAAACATCTGGCTTAGAAAACCAATGGGACTGACATCCAAGGGTCCCAAAGTGCTGTAGGAAACATAGATTCTCCTCTTAAAGGGCATGTGCGCAATCTTGTTCACCCCAAGACCCAGCAAAATAACAGGAGTTTGAAAAGTGCCGAGATTATATGTGAAGGAGAATCATTTGCAAGTCTAAAAGCATCAGCTAGAGGGGCGGGGGCTGGTGGAAATAATACCCAGAGATGGAGGTACTAGCAGATGCCATTGCTGTGCTCCCTGCCTACCTTGCCAGCACAGGCGGGCCATCCTGCATGCAGGGGTGAGGAGTCATGGCATTATCCCGACACCTTACTGAAGCCGGAGAGCTCCAGAGGTCGCGGCATTGCCCAGCTTCCTGGCTAGGGTGGGAGGGCGTGATTGGTCACGGCATTCTCCCACTCCCTAGCTAAAGCCTGTGAGCGCAAGCAGCGGTGACACTACCCTAACCCCTGGCGGGGACTAGCAGGCCTGAATGGTCACGGTATTCTCCCACTCCTGGACTAAAGCTGACAAACGCACAATGACACAGCAATCTCCTGCTGCTCTGCTGAAACCGGAGTGGGGGGGGGGGGGGGTGTGGCACACACAGACTAGCCATTTCCTGCTGCCTTTGAAGCCAGAGTGCGCATCCAACCTCCACACTCCCCAGCTGCCCAGCTAAAGCCAGCGGATGTGCGCAACCTACACCAGGGACACCCATTGATCACCTGGCCCTGGTAGCAAAAGGGGCTGGCGTTCCCGAGCTCCACAAGACTATAACAAGCAAAAAGACAGTCCTCGGCAGGCCACCAACCCCAGGGCCCTGCACAGACAGCTGACTGAAACACAACCCCAGTCCTCCTGTGAAAATGCCTATCTACTCAGCCCAAGTTTCAGCCTGAGGTGGGGCTTCAAGTTTCCCACACAGGGAGACACTATGCTTGTGCACCTCCTTGGCCCTGGTATGGCTCCATGAGACTTCACAGAAAGGAGATTATAAACCTGTCAGGAGCCTCGATGTTTGCAACTGTTGCCCCGGGGACACCTCCTGGTCTGGAGGCCAGCAGGGATTACAACTGCAGCCCCACAGCAATGTCTATATTTCCATACTTTAAAAGCTGCTGCCTGAGAGTCTGGCTTCCAGTCAGCCTGAAACGAGGTACTAGAGATTCTTCCCCTTGGAACACTGACGTGTTTTGGCACAGCAACAAAAACGGCACATCAAGAATAAATCAGGCAGTTTAGATAACCAAAAAGTTCAAGAGTCAACTAAGGGCCACGACAGGGTCAAACGAGAAGGATCATCACCTACCACAATGCCACTCCTCGAAGACTGAGAGAGGTGGCAGTTTCACCTAACACACAGAAACACAGAGGTGAAGCAAAAGGAGGAAGCACAGAAGTACCTTCCAAATGAAAGAACGAGACAAAACCTCAGAAAAAACCCTTAGTGATATAGAGATAAATAATCCACTCGATAAAGAATTCAGAGTAATGGTCATAAAGATGCTGACCAAACTTGGGAGAAGAATGGATGAACACAGTGAGAACTTCAACCAAGAATTAGAAAATATAAGAGAAAACTAACCAGAGCTGACGAATACAGTAACTGAAATGAAAAATACACTAGAGGGAATCAACAGCAGATTGGATGATACAGAAAAGCAAACCAGTGATCTGGAAGACAGGGTAGTAAAAATCACCCAAACAAAATAGCAAAAAGAAAAAAGAATTAAAAAAAATAAGGATAGCTATGGGACCTCTGGGACAACATCAAGTGTACTAAGATCAATGAAACTAATAGTTGGCTCTTTGAAAAGATAAATAAAATTAATAAACATTTAGCCAGACTTACCAAGGAAAAAAAAAGAGAGGTCCTGAATAAATGAGAAATGAAAGAGATGTTACAACTGACACCACAGAAATACAAAGGATTTAAGAGATTACTATGATTATACACCAACAAATAAGACAACCTAGAAGAAAAAGATACATTCCTAGAAATACACAATCTTCCAAGACTGAATCATGAAAAAATAGAAAATCTGAATAGACTAATTACTAATAATGAAATTAATCAGTAATTTAAAAGTTCTCAACAAACAAAATTCCAGGACCAGACTGTTTCACAGGCGATTTCTTCTGATCATTTAAATATGAGATAATACCTATCCTTCTCAAATTATTCCAAAAAACTAAAGAGGAAGGAATCCTTCCAAACCCATTTTATGAGGCCAGCATTATCCTGATAACAAAACCAGACAAAGATACAACAAAAAAGAAAATTACAGGTCAATATTACTGATGAACATAGATGCAAAAATCCTCAAAAAAATATCAGCAAACCAAATTCAACAATACATTAAAAGGATCAAACAGCATGATCAAGTGGGATTTATTCCAGGGATGCAAGGATGGTTCAACATCCACAAATCAATAAACATGATACACCACGTTAACAAAATGAAGAATAAAAAAAATCATACAATCATCTCAATAGATGCAAAAAAAAGCATTCAACAAAATTCAACATCAGTTTACAATAAAAATTCTCAACAAAGTGGGTATAGAGGGAATATAACTCAACATAATAAAGGTCATATATGAAAAACCCACAACTAACATCATACTTAATGGTGAAAAGCTGAAAGCTTTTCCTCTAAGATCAGGAACAAGACAAGAATGCTCACTCTTGCCACTTTTATTCAACATATGTTTGGAATACTAGCCACAGGAATTAGGCAAGAAAAAGAGATGAAAGGCATCCAGATTGGAAAGGAAGAAGTAAAACTGTCACTATTTTCAGATGGCATTATACTATACATCAAAAATCCTAAAGACTCCACCAAAAAACTGTTAGAATTAATAAATGAATTCAGTAAAGTTGCAGGATACAAAATTAATATACAGAAATCAGTAGCATTTCTATATGTGAACAATGAGCTATCAGAAAGGGAAATTAAGAAAACAATCTCATTTACAACTTCATCAAAAAGAACAAAACACCTAGGAATAAATTTAACCAAGGAAGTGAAAGACCTGTACTCTGAAAACTATAAGACATTGAGGAAAGAGAACGGAAGATGACACAAATAAACAGAAAGATACACTGTGCTCATGAAAAGGAAGAATTAATATTGTTAAAATGTCCATACTACCCAGAACCATCTACAGATTCCATGCAATCCCTATCAAAATACCAATGGCATTTTTCACAGAACTAGAAAAAGAAAAACCCTAAAATTTGTATGGAACCACAAAAGAATACCCAAGGCAATCTTGAGAAAGAACAAAGCTGGAGGTATTACACTCCCTGATTTCAAACTATATAACAGAGCTACAGTAATCAAAACAGTATTGTACTGGCATAAAAACAGACATGTAGATCAATGGAAGAGAATAGAGAGACCCAGAAATAAACCCACGCACATATGGTCAATTAATCGATGACATAGGAGGCAAGAATATATAATGAGGAAAGGACAATCTCTTCAATAAATGGTGGTGGGAAAACTGGACAGCTACACGCAAAAGAATGAAACTGAACCGCTGTCTTATACTATATACAAAAATTAATTCAAAATGAGTTAAACACTTGGATCTAAGATCTGAAACCATAAAACTCCTAGAAGAAAATTCAGGCAGTAAGCTCTTTGACATTGGTCTTAGTGATATTTTTTTGGATCTTTCTCCTCAGGCAAAAGCACCAAAGGCAAAAATAAACAAATGGGACTACAGCAAACTAATGAGCTTTTGAACCTTGAAGGAAACCATCAACAAAACAAAAAAGGCAAGCTACTGAATGGAAGAAGATATTTGCAAATCATATATCTGATAAGGAGTTAATATGCAAAATATATAAAGAACTCATTCAACTTAATATCAACAAACAAAGAGATTAAAAAATGGGCAGATGACTTAGACATTTTTCCAAAGAAGACATATAGATGTCTATCAGACACAGGAAAAGATGTTCAATATCACCAATCATCAGGAAAATGCAAATCAAAACCACAATGAGATATCACCTCACACCTGTTAGAATGGTTATCAAAAAGACAAAACCAAAAAGAAAAACAAATGTTGGTGAGGAAGTAGATAAAAGAAAACCCTTGTACACTGTTGGTGGGAATGCATATTAGTATAGCCACTATGAAAAACAGTATGGAATATCCTCAAGAAATTAAAAACAGAACTACCATATGATCCAGCAATTCCACTTCTGGGTACTTACCTGAAGAAAACAAAAACACCATGTCGACTGCAGCATTATTTACAATAGCCAAGATACGGAAGCAACCTAAGTGTCCATCAACAGAGGACTGGATACAGAAGATGTGGTGTATATATACAATGGAATATTACTCAGCCACAAAAAAGAATGAAGTCTTGCCATTTGCAACAACATGGATGGACCTAGAGGGTATTCTGCTAAGTGAAATAAGTCAGAGGAAAACAAATACCATATGATTTCACTTACATGTGCAATATAAAAAACAAAACAAAATAGAAACGGACTCATAGATACAGAGAACAAAGCAGAGGTTGCCAGAGAGGGAGGGAGTAGGGGGTAGGGCAAAATAGTCACGGGGATCAAGACATACAAACTTCTAGTTATAAAATGAATAAGTCACAGGGATTTAAGGCACACCAGAGGCAATACAGTCAATAATACTGTAATAACTTTGAGGACAGATGGTTACCGTATTTATTGTGGTGACCATTTCACAATGTATATGAATGCTGAATCACTATGTTGGATACCTGAAACTAACATAATATTGTACATCAACTATACTTCAATAAAATTAATTAAAATAAAAAAAAAGAAAATAGATTATTACTTAGCCCTAAAGAATAAAACGTTGCCATTTGTGACCACATGGATAGACTTAGAGGGTATTATGCTAAGTGAAATAAGTCAGACAGAGAAAGACAAATACCACAATGGTCTCCCTTACATGTGGAATCTGAAAAACAAAACAAACAAGATTCACAGATACAGAAAACAAACTGGTGGTTGCCAGAGCGGAGGGAGGTTGGGGCGCAGGTGAACAGGTGAAGGGGAGTCTGAGGCCCAAACTTCCAGTTATAAATAAGTCATGGGGATGTCATGCACAGCATAGGGAATGGAGTCGGCAATACTGCAACAACTTTATATGGTATCAGATGGTAATGAGACTTATCAGGGTGATCATTTCACAATGTATGCAAATATGGAACCATTATGATGTACACCTGAAACCAACAGTATATTGTATGTCAATTATACTTTAATTAAAAAATCATAACCAGACAAAAAATTTTAAAAATATAATGGGCATTCATATACTTTAATAATCATGCTACTGAGCATAATTCAATCTTTCCCAGAAGACTGCAGGTTCTTATGAGGTTCACTGGTGATGTACTATAATAGAATGATAGTAACAAGGGAAATGAGACCTGTTAGGAAGGGATTAGCATAATAAAACCAAGAGATTACTCTGAGCTAGCTAGGGTTACTGCAATGGGATTAGAGAGAAGCTGACATGTTTGAGGAAATCCCCAAGACTTAGTAATGATTTGACGAGAGAGGCAAGGTTGGGAGGAGCATATGGGAAAAGGAGGCATCAGGAATAAGACCAATATTGCTTTTGACTCAAGAGTTCAACATTTAGGAATGTATGGTACAAGTACACACTATGAGAAATGTACACATCTATCCTCTGTAATCTTTTTCTTTTAAAAGCAATGTTGTAGGAGATAAGGTTTATAAATGAAGAAATGAGCATATAAGGAATACTATGAAGTTATTAAGAAGAAGGTGCTGATACAAAATTATCTCAAAGATATTTCAATTGAAAAAAATCCAAGATAGGCCTGTATTTTCAACCATACTAAGGATTAGATATCAAAAAGTTTCGCAACAAAGTGCACAAAGATGCTGTGTTAAAATAAAACTTAATGCATGGCTGAGTTGGCTAGAAAATAAGGAAAATTCTCTGAGGTCATAAAAACAAAACAGGAGCAAGAGTCCAAAGAGGTGTAAGCAGACGCTGCCTTGGGGCATCGCTAAACCCAGCAACCTAGAGCTGTAGTTTGAAAGGCCTCACAGGAAAATTTGGAAGAGGACTAGTCCACAGAGACACTCCCTCAGTGAAGAGGGAACTGGAAAGCATCACCCGACTAAGGTAGACACTGAGGAGATGTGTCCATCTCTCTCGTAGGTCTGGATGGGAGGGGACACCCCTGCACATAAGAACCCATACCCCCAAATGGGCAATCACACTGCCTTGGGCCTCAATCCACAATGAGCGATCCTAAAATGCAAGGCAAGAATTTACTTTAAAATAGTTCTTGGTTGGCAGTGCCCCCTCATGATTAGCCAAAATAAACATAAAGAGAAATAGAAAAACACAAAAGAGCCTGAGAGAAAATTTAGATCAGAAACAAAAATTGGCCCACAGCAGAGTTGCCAGTGCAATGAGGGAAGGGAGGAGTCAGAGGCATCCAGACTCCTGAAAGGAATTTACTTTGAGCCCAGAATTTTATAATTAGCAAACCTATCTCTCAAAAACAAGCGTGATGTATATTTCCACTCCAACAAAAACAGAGAGTTTACAATCCAGACTCTCACATCAAAGTAACTTTTGAAGAGTGCGCTTCAGGAGGAAGAAAAGTCATCTCAGAGGAAGGCATAGTAGGAAGGTGTGGTATGGTAAGCAAAGAACATGGTTTGGTTACAAAGACGTAAGATGACACCAAAACACTGGAAAAGAAAGGCCTAGCAGTATAAACGGGTGAGGTTCGAGTTAAAGCACTCGAAGGATGCGTATTTAAAAGTTAGACTTTGTAAAGAATCACGTTAAAATATTAAAGGTATACATTAAAAGATACAGAATAAAATTTGCAAAGTAGTAGAGGGGGAAAGTTGAATGAGAAGAAAACCCTCAACAATTTGTGGTAATTTGTTCACAAAGATGGCCACAGCAATCTTCCCGTTCCTCTAATCGTGCCCTTTGCAATAGGACATTTCCACGCTTCCTGTCCAGATTACACTGAAGGCGTCAGCCACTGAAGTATGGCCATAAAAGACAAAAGAAGAGCAAACTAAGAAATAAAATGATCATTATTTGTAGTGAGCTCTATAGAGAAAACTTTTTAAAAAATTTACAAACTACTGTATTAATAAGTGAGTTCAGCAAGTTTCTAGAATGACCTAGCTTCATATGATAGTTATCCAAGTTTTATATATCTTCAAACGTTAAGAGTAAGTGTAATTCACAAAATTATAGGGGAAAAAAAGGTCATTAGGTATACAACTATAAAAAAACTACATGAAGACCTTAATAAAAGAATTGTAAAACTTTTCAGACAGATTTTAAAGGAGGCATAAATAAATGTCCATCTTTAACACGTTCATGGAAAGCCTCAGTATCATAAAGATGTCAGTTCTCCCCAGGCTGATCTATAAACTCCACAATTATGACAAAATCCTAATTGATTTTTTTTGGTGGATCTTGACAACTTGATTCTAAAATTATAAAGAAGCATAACTAATAAGAGGCATAACTCTTCTAAAGAAAGTAGGAATCTAATCTTACCACATTTCAAGTCTTATTAGAAGCCTATAGTAAATAAGACAGTGGGAGGTTTTCTTATGAGGATGAAGGATGGAAACAGGCCAATGCAGTAGCATACAGAAAACCCAGGAAAATAACACATACACATAAGACAGTGGTGGCACCTTATTTCAGTAGAGAAAAGATGGTCTATCCACTACATGGTACTAATTAACAGTATCTCCAGGCCAAAAAATGAAATTTGATTCTTTTCGCAGACCATACATAAAAATCAATCATATACATACACAAAAATCAGACAGATTGAAGGAATAAATATGACAGCAAACTATGACATTTTTATAGGAAAATATAGGATAATATCTTTATAAACCTGTAGTTGGGAAAGATTTCTTAAATCACGCAAAAAATTATATGCCATCAAGGAAAAGGTTGCTAAATATCACGACATAGAAATAAAAAACGTCTGTTTATCAGTTGTCAGCATAAGAAAAGTGAAAAGACAAGTCTCAAGTGGGAGAAGTGTTTACAACAATTTAACCAGGTTTTAATATCCTGAATATATAAAGAATTCCTAATAATTCAGTAAGTAAACGACAGACAAATCAACCAAAAAAAGGTAAAAAAACAAGGAAGAGGAAACTATAAACATAGGAAAATATGCTACTTCTCAGAAATAACAGGAAAATGCAAATTAAAATCTCAATAGAATACCATTTTAAACAATAAATTGGACCAAAAAAATTAAGTCTAAGAACCAAACACTGGGAAGGATTTGACACAACTGAACTCCGTTGGTAGAAGTGTAGATTGAAACTTAACTTTTTTAAACAATTTGGCTTTTCCTTAGAGGCTTAAGTCCACATAGCCTACAACCCAACCAAGTTTTTGCTCTTAGAGTTGTACCATAAAAAGAGACTATGCATGTGAGTTGTGAACACAAATGTTCATATAAGCATTTTTCGTATTAGGTAAAAAAGGAAAGAACAAGAGAGAAATTGTGGTATATTATATTATTATAATGGAGTCAATATCAACAAAATAGAGCCATTATCCATAACCATGGAAGAATCTCAGGAACGATGTTCAACGGAGAAAAAAAGTCACAGGAGAGTACACTTATAATTCCATAAACACAAAGTATGTAAACTTGCAAAACTAAATAATAAATCGGTTATTTTAAGGGAAACTATAAAGAGGAAAACATGGAAATGATAAACACGAAATTCAGGATGGTGGCCATGTCTGGAGAGAACAGAGGCATAAGGCTGAGGAAGGGTAAACAGAAGAGCTGAACACATTGATTGTGTCCTATTCCTTGAGTGGGGTGTATATGGCTGCTCATTATAATACTTTAGATCTCATTTAGGTTATAATATATATAATATGTATCATATGACCTTATTTATGTTATATATATATATATATATAACATATATGGCTTTTAAATATACAATTGAACTTCATTACTCATGGGTTCTGTATTTGTGAATTTGCCCACTCACTAAAATTTATTTTAATTCCAAAATCAATGCTTGCAGCACTTTTATACCCAAGGACATGCGCAGAACAGTGGAAAATATGAGTTAACTGACACACTTTCCCAGCTGAGGTTGAAGAAGGCAATGATGCTCTGACTTCTTATTCTAGCTCTCGTATTGTAAATTTGTAGATTTTTCACATCGTTGTGGGTTTTGGATGATTTCTCTTTTTAAAATGGCCCCCAAGCGTAGTACTGTCGTGCTGTCTATTGTTTCTAAGCACAACAAGGCTGTGATGTGTCCTACAGAGAAAATATGTGCTAGATAAGCTTGGATCAGGCGTGAGTTATAGTGCTGTTGGCCATGAGTTCAATGTTGACGAATCACCAATATACGTTACATAAGGCGTCTTCAAACCTGAACACACATAAAACAGGGCTGCATACTGATCGATGATGAAAACGTGACCTGACTGGGACCAGAGGCCCGTGGGAACCCAACCCTCTACTTGCCCTCGGAGCAATGGTTCAGTACTCACTGATGCAGTGTTTGTGGTAACCTCATACAACACAATTATGGCAAATAGAGAGAGACTAAAGAATAATAAAATATACTTATTTTTATGTTACACATAAAATGGATATAAAACATACAAAATTTTATGTTGTATGTACGTGTGCGTGTATATATACACACACAAACATACATATACATGCTATGTCTCTATTATATATAAAATAAAACATACATAAATATGAAATATTTCATAATAAAAATGAAAAATCAAGGGGCAATGAACAACATGTAATGAATATAACCATGAGTGAACTATATAAATATAAATGTGTAGTACATATGCACATATACATGCTTATATATGTGCAAATGATCTGTGGAAGGACAGAAATGAAATCTAATGCCGGTTAAAATAGAGGAAAGAAATAGTAAGAAAACTTACATCCCATCATACACTCAAATTTTATAATAGATGCATGTATTATTTAAATATTATTTCCTTCATGCATTCATTAAACAATAAACAATGAGGCCAAAGTCCCTGTCTTGGACAACTACATGGGTGACATCACAACGACAGGGAACACAGGAAGGGTGGAGGAACTAAGGAGCCTGAGCTGAACTGATAAAGTCATTCCCTCATCCATTCTCCTATGAAATAAATATTTATTTGGAATCTATCATGTACTAGGTGCTGAGGATACAGCACGGAACACATTGTGGAGAGGTTTAGTATGAGGTGTCGGTGGGAGCGTCCAAGGAGAAATGTGCAGGAGGCAGTCGTTAGTAGATCCCATATGGAATCAATTCCCATCACTCCTCAGACGCTCTTTGATAATTTCTCATCCGCAGTCACAGAACAAATGATTGTGGCTGTTTTGAATCTAACACTTGGACAGAAGTGGTGATACAAACTATTCCTCTTTTCAGAAGAATCACTTCAAATTCACACTTCTTGAATGAGAGGAAGGGTACAATGGAATGCAAATGGAACCATCATTCATCAATGCATCAAAGGAGAGGGCTTTGTCTATCTGGTGCAAGGTTTCAGCAGGCATTTCCCACGAACACGGAAGTGTCCCCATTTTTAGTTCTGATATTGATGACTTTTCTGTTTCTGTTTTGTTTTGCTTTGCTTTTAAAGATTGGCACCTGAGCTAACAATTGTTGCCAATCTTCTTCTTTTTCTTTTAATTCTTCTCCCCAAAGCCCCCCAGTACATAGTTGTAGATTCTAGTTGTGAGTGTCTCTGGTTGTGCTATGTGGGACGCCACCTCAGCGTGGCCTAATGAGCAGTGCCTTGTCCGCGCCCAGGATCCGAACCGGCAAAGCCCTGGGCTGCCGAAGCAGAGTGCACGGACTTAACCATTTGGTCATGGGCCAGTCCCTGATGACTTTTATGTTTAACTGAATATCTTACAGAGGATTTCATCCGCGTTATGGTTTCCACCACCTGACATTACACAACTTATCCACTACCTCTTGGAGTCCCTGATTATATCATAACAATTTTTAGGTTAAAAGCGAATACAGCTCCAGCTTCTTACACAAGGTCTTGGCTCCAGCATGGCTTTGCCGTCTATTGTGTGATTCTAGTCAAGGACGGAACCCCCTGAGCCTTTGTTTCCTTGTCGTAAAACGGGGACAACACTGGTGGTCAGACGTCCTCAAGAGTTATGAAACTAAAATCACGTGGCATATAAAGGGTGTTGGCTAATTCTTTAGCACGACAGAAACAGTATTAATGCTTAATATAGCTATTATTGCTATCGTATAGATAATAAATAAAAAGTTGTTTCTTAAAAGGCAGTTATGTTTCTTTTTCAATTTTAAGAGGTCAGTGAAAGAAGATTACTTCAAAAAATCAAATTCATCTTATCTTTTTATCATCACTAAAAAACATTCTCATTATATTTTCAGAAAAAGAAAAAAACCAATGCCAAACATGCTCACCTCGAATATGGAGCATGGCAAACAGGGGGCCATGGGTACTATTTCTGATAGAAGATACTTCTGGCAGATTTCTCAGTCTCTGGGACAGTCAATACCCACTGCTTTCACCATCTCTTCATTCTCAAGCATAGAATTACCAATACTAAAAATTGTATAATTAAGAGTTGGGTTTCAATACCCTTTTAATTATAAGCATGCGATTACAGACTTACGAATTTTCATCTTGGTTCTACTCCTCTAGTTCAGCTACAATTTATACTTTGTAGTAAGGAAGAAAACATTTGGGAAAAGACGGGTGGAGGTATAGAGTGAGGGTGACGAAAAATCTCATTAGCCATTTCTGATTTATAAAATCACGATAGAGACTTCATTTCATAGCAAAGAGAGAAACTACTTTTTTATTTTAATTTGCCATTTACTCAAAAAACAGTTGAGCTTAAGTTTTAAAATATACACTTATCAAAATATATCATATGAGCAAAAAGGCTGTAAAGGCCAACAGCAGAGCTCCTACTTCTTTCCCAGTGACCTCAACATGCAGACACATAAAAAAGCAACCCATTGCATCTACACTCCTTGATAGCTCAGCAATATGGTTTTCATATGCACACTTTGCCGAAAATACAACCTGAATTCAAAAAGAAAGAGGTAAAAGAAAAAGTTCTGAGTTCTGAGAGAAATATTAGCTAAGCATGAGATTCCCCAGTGATTTCATTTATCTCTTCTTCCTTACCTCTTATGTTCTGCTACTTAAAAAAAAAAAGAGGCACAAAAGAAAATTTTACAAAAACTGCAGACAAATGCTGAATCTGGAGATTCCCAATTAGTTTTCTTCATAACACATGTACAAAAATAAAATCATCACATATGTTGGCACAGATTACAGATAAGCTAAATTATAGTAACTTTGATGAAACAGCTAAGTCAAACACTCGTGCATCATTACAGTTGTCCCGCAATAACTTTTAAAAGTTGTTGCAGAGTTGTGCCCCTCTACTTTCTCCCTTCTCTTAAATGTTATGTAAAAGCTCAGAAAACTGGTTTCTGCCCAAGCTCATCAAAGAAAAATGTTCCATCCAGGAACATGGACCACTATGATCATGCCCTCCTTTCTTAAACGCTTCATAGCTCTGGCTTCCATCAGAACAGCCTCTCTTGGTTTTCTTTCTACCTATCTGACTAATACCTGATGGGGCTTCTCTTGCTCCGCCCATCCTATAAATGTATTCTCCTCCAGGATTCGATGCCTGGGTCTGTTTTTCTTATCTTCCTAGGTGACCACATCCACTCAATGATCACCTTGCTGTGATGTCCAATCCTCCATCTCAGCTCTCTCTCCCATGTCCAATGTATATATCCACCTGCTCACTGGATAAATCCACCTGTGTGTCCATTTATAGATGATCATGCTATCCATTCAAATCTTTTCCTATTTTTACGCTCTCTATCCCAGTGAGTAACACCACGACTCACCCAGCCACTCAAACCTGAAATCTGGACCCTTATCCATCACCTCTATGTCCATTTGGTCACTAAGAAATTTCTGTTCTATTTATTATCCCTCAAATCTATTTTCTCTTCAGCACCATCACCACTTCCTTAAGGTACACTGCTATAGAAATGAGGAGGCCCTGCTCTAACAATCTTATAAGTGGTCTCCTGCCTCCAAGTCCGACTTGCCTCAATTGAGCCCTTCCATGTTGCTGCCAGTGTAACCTCTCAAATCTTTAAACCTCTGTTCCCCAAGGCTTCTGGATGAAGCCTGGGTTCCTCAGCCAGGTTTGGAGATGTGGTGGTGGGTAAGCAGGGAGCTTCCGTTTGCTCACCACAGTATGAGGTGAGGTTATCATTAAGGTCATGGGTAAGCGGAACAGGAAGACTGTGGAGGTTTCAGAGGAGAAGAGATGAACAAATCTCAGAAACGGAGAAAGCTAAATTGCAAGGGAAACCTCACAGCATTGCTGAGTAGAAATGAGTTCCAACAGCAAGTCTGTGGTAATGCCTTTAAGGAGACACCACTCAGTGTTGTTGTAAGGACCTGATCTCCCCCTCTACAAAAAAAGGGAAGCTACTCTAGTGCAAGTATGGAGACAGAAAGAGACAGGCTTAGTGAGGGTTGTGGGGCTTCCGCCTGGTGAACAAGACAGCGTATGCTATGTGCATTGTTCTGGGCCGGGGGCTACAGCGAGAAGCAAAGCAAAGCTGCCCTCTTAATGGAGCTCACATGGTTGAGGGACAAATAAACAACACAACTGCAGAGAGTGGTAAGTGTCATAAAGACCATAAAGCTGGGGGAAGTCAGAACATTGTTTATTAATATATTCTCCAGTCTCCCAAGCACGGTAGACAGCTGCACCATTACAAACAATGAATGCCAGTGGGACTCAATTCTCCAAGTCTGCTTATTTTAGAGCAGAAGTAAGGGACATTCCTAAGGAAGAGGTGTTTAAGCAGAGACCACGCAATCTTGGCTGGAGTAGAACTGGGAAGACGGAGTGAAAGAGCAGGCACGACAACGGATTCCAGGGTTAGACGAAATCTAGTGACTGCTAGAGTGTGGTCCACACACCACGCAAGAGCTGAACCACAAGGATAAGAGATGCTTCTAGTATGTCGTGGGAGCAAATGAAATAACAATATTTGGTCAGTATTGGGTATATTCTCTTGAACTGTTTGAGAGAGACTTTAGATTTTGAAAATGAGGCACAATAAAGAAGACTTTGATGCGATATATAAAAACATGAATATGCCTATATAAGGTAATCTGAGCACAGAGGTTAACGCAAGAATACTATTTTATTATTGACAAAAACCTAATTATCAGCAAAGATTTGGCATATATTATTTGTACTAAGGTGGTATGTATGTTTTTTAGTGCACAAATTTAATTTTAGAATTTTGTCCTAATAATGAGAGGAAATATGGGGCAAAAATTGATTACATTCTTAAAAATCTATCTTAACAGAAACATTATTTGAAACGCCTTGTTTTCACTATATGTCACTGGACATAGGCTCATGAGCAATCATATTTAAAGCTGGACTATGTTTCTTCCACATTGTTGACACACTTGACCTACACAAGTTTTTCTAAAGGATTGTCTGTTGTCATCATCTGCCTTCCAAATAATGTGGAATGTCAGATCCGTTAAGACACACACATTTTCGTGTTTACTGCCCTAACTCAGCACCCAGAAGAATGTCTGGGCAAACAGGAGGCATTCAAAAGCTTTTTTCAGAGAACATATAGAACACTTGAATAGGACCAGGGAATAATAGAAATGTAACTGAAAGTGCTGGAAGAAGAGCCGTAAAGAAAGACTCATATAATTGGGGTTATTTAACCCAATGGCAAAAAGGTGAGGCATTTCATGCCGATAAGAAAATATGGGTTATGTTATTAGCCACATAACATTTATGATTTCATTTAACAGAGAGAAGTATAAGAATTGCTAATATATGAATATCATAATAAGGGGGTTAAAAAAGATCTTCCTGGAAGATCATTAAATTGGAAGAGATACTTATCTATTTAAGTATGACTGAGCAATCGTGTCTTCCATACAAGTGAAGTGCTAGACAAAGCCTGAAGGCCTCTACCCACCCTCTGAACCATCATAAATGATTACCAAAGACAGCAGACACGGTTGACGACGTGTGGTTCCTAAGCATCATGCCTAAATCCCACCTGGGCTGCACAACCTAACTTAGCTATTCATTCAGAAACTGACTAAGACACAGTCATAAAGAAAGTCTCAGTGCCTGCACAAAATACAGATTCAGAATTTATATAATACATCACACACAACGTGAACAACAATATGAGTCACACTCGTCAACATTTTCATGTGAAATCCAGCAAATTGTTTAACTTCTTTTTGGAATGAGTCACAGAATTAAAGACTTCTTTCTTTCCATAAGCAAAAAAACAATATTCCATCCTTTCACCTATATAGTTTTCTAAAATTACACCTTCTTGATCCTAAAACCCCAAAGATGGAAAAAGCAAGACTCATTTTTATCCACCATTAGGAGCGGAGGGAGCTTCAGGGTCCTCTAACATGTAACTCTAGCACTACGATTTCCATCAAAGGACCATTTAGGGATCAATGAGCAGATTTTCCACTCTAAGTCACGAGGACTTGAGAATTTGGAAATGAAAATCACTTTGATTTATGATTCTTCTCAAAGTTCTGTTTCAATTTCATGATTATATTAAATGATTAAATAGTATTTTCCCGTCTACAAAAGAAGCTGTGCCTAATGTTTAATCAAATCCCAGCACGACTCATTCATTGTAAATCATCATTATCGACGCCTGAACAACCTCTGAAACCCACAGCCTAATACCCAGAGGGTGGAGTGAGGCCTCAGAGCGCCACCTGCCTCAGTGTCACGCCACGTGAGCCTCTAGGAGAATTCCTGCGGCAGCAAGAACGTCCCCAGAGCACGGCACAGCACGAGTCTGCTCTTCAGAAAAGACCAACGTTCCAGACGTGAGATGTTTTGAGTAGCGAATGTTCTGATATAATCGTAACTTTCAGTGATTTCAAACAGCTAGACTTCTCCTCTTTAAAAAAAAAATTGTTTCTTTAATACCTTGTGAAATTTTCCATCCCTGCTTAGCTCATAGGAACATAGGAAGAGTCGATAAGCTAATATTTATAAAGTTTTTAAGCTCTCTGGAAAAAACCATCTTAAATACCCAGAGGTATTTATACGTCCTATAGAAAAATAGCATATAATGTTTTGAAGATCTGAAAACATCAATATAATTTGGTGTTGGGCACAACGTTTTGACAAATCAAATACCAGGTTGAACTAAGTCATAAGCATAGATAAAACTTAGAAGAATATCTCATTTTTTACTGCAAAAAGCATAACATTTTTATTGTCTTTATAAATGTGTGCTATTTTAACCAGTATCTATTGTATTTGCTGTCATTAAAAAATATAATAATAATGAGCATTATCCACAAAATAGGATATTAAGGAAATTGCTAGTCTCTTAAAACCGTGTAACTCATGATTAAATACAACTTGTTTTGGGGGCCACCCAGTGGCATAGTGGCTGCCTTTGCAGCTTTGCTTTTGCAGCCTGGAGTTTGTGGGTTCAGATCCCCAGCATGGACCTACACACTGCTCATCAAACCATGCTGTGGTGGCATCCCACATATAAAATAGAGGAAGACAGGCACAGAGGTTAGTTCAGGGCCAATCTTCCTCAGCAAAAAAAAAAAAAAAAAAAAAAGAATACAATTTGTTTTTCTGTGATGTCAAAATAATCCCCTTTAAGCCAATGTGTATTTTACAAAATACCTTCTACCTTTCTGCTGAAAAGGGAGGGAAAGCCAACATATCGCTTCAGAATTTACCTTGAATGATGAATTGCTCCATGTTTTCTTTAAAAGGCTGGATGTGCTCTTTCGAGGAAGCCTGGTACACTTTCCCCGCTTCAATCTCACAGGCTGAAATCAGACAAAGACATTGTTTAGAACATCACACTGTTAACAGAGCATTAAGACAACTTTTAAAGCATATTAGTTAATGTTAGAAAATCCTGTTAACCACACCAATCGATACATGTTCTCCACATATTTGGGAAACATCTGAGTACTGACAGGAGAAGCCTATGACCCAGGCTTCGCTTTAGGGGCTTATAAAAACAAATTCTTCAGAATCTATCATCTCAGTTTGGTTACTTCCAAACTGTGTCAACTTGGACAAGTTACTTGACCTCTCAGCTCATCCCTCTGGAGAAGGGGCATGACCCTGAGCCGCCCGCTCAGCGCTGTGATGAGGGTCAGGGCAGTGAATAGATGCCCGGTATTCGACTAGTGCCTGGCACACGGTGAAGCCGCATGGAAGTACTTCCTGTCATCATCATCACTGTTGTCAACTGACTTCTATACAAGTTTATCCCCAATTAAAGTGCAAACTTCTGAAACATAACAAGTAACAACTTTGGTGGAAATGTTACTAGAACTCCATAATTATTGGTTGCATCTACTACATGGCAGATGTTTTTTATCTATATTTAACTTAATATTTAGAATAAGTTAGTAAAGTAGATATTATTACCCCATTTCACAGCTAAGGAAATTAAGGCTCAAAGAGGGCACTCATTGGCTCAAGGTGCCATGGATGATAAGCAGCAGATCCCTAACTGAACTCCTGACCTCACTCCACAGGTTATACTCTTCTCTTGCCTGTGCCATCGTCAATGCCTCAGCAGTCTTCAGATCCCACTCGGGTTAACCAAGAAGTATTTCTAAGAACGTTTCTAAAGAAACGTCTGTCACTACAGTGAAAGTGAGAAACCTAAGCCCAAAAGGAAATAATTCAAAATTGAAAAGCACATATTTGAAAGACAAAACTTAGGACAGATAAATGTCTATCTTAGGAAAACATACCCTCACTACAACTCTTAAGGCAAGTGGCCAGTTCTTCAAGGAGGCTTTGTAATTGTACTCGAAAACGTTCTCTTTCTCTTCTAAAGCTGTATTTTCCTTTTCCTTCCCCTCCAGATCATTAGCTTGTCTGAGCATGAGAATACAGGAGGGCTGCGTTGTTAGCACACATCCTCCCCTCAAAGGTAAAAGGCAATGGGGTGCAGTAATCGTTAAGACCAGTTACGCACCTCTAGGGTTCTCTGCTCATTTCTCCCACACTCCTCACTTCCGCCTGAGCAATCTCTCGTGTGCTGGCGACTGTCCAGCCCACGTCCCAAGCGCAGGTATCTTGTAGCTTCAGGCTCCTACAGGAAACCTCCTCAGATCTCAGGCACTCAGTATCTACAGTACCGAACTCATCAGCCTTCTCTAGGTCTGCCACCTCCCTTACTCTGTTCTCCTCGGTGGTACCACCATCTAACCCAAATAACTCCAACCAAAGCAGGAGCGTTATTCTTGACTCTCTCTCCTTAGCCCGGAATCCTGCTGATGTTACCTCCTAAATGCTTCTCAAGTCTGCCTGTCCTCTCCATTCTTGCTCTATTCTGACGCAAATGTCCGCATCTTTCTACCTGGGCTACTGTGACAACCTCTTACCTGGGCTTCGTGCCTCCTGTCCCCACAGACCCCCTGCTCCTTCTCACAGCTGAAAAAGCCATCCTGAAGAGACCTCACCAATCCCCCAGCTTCACAACCACACCCTGAAGAGAGGAGCAATTCAAAAGCCTACCATATGAAGCACAGACTGTGCCCAATCCAGGCCTGGCCAAACTTTCAAACCATACACCTCCACTCCTCATATTTTCTGCAGACTCTGCAAGTTCTCATCTCCATACCCTTGCTCACCTTGGCCGCTCTGCTCAGAATGCTTCTGGCCTTCTCCCCGCCATTTAACTCACCCATTCCCACTAGTACTTCATGACGTCAGCTGGGTGTCACTGCTCCTAACAAGCATTCCTTCACCTCCCTACAGTCCCTGCTCTCTTCCACTCCCTGCCAGCTGCCTCCAGGCGGACTGAGTGTCCCTCCTCTGTGATCCTACAGCATCTTCTGCACAGAGAATTAAAGCTATTACTTACTGAGTACTCTTTATGTGCCCAGGACTGTTTCTAAACACTTGACACGTGTTCTCCCATTCATTCCTCAAAAAACCTTTTGAAATAGATTAGTAATATGCTTGCTTTATGTCAGAGAAAAATGAAATACAAAGAGACTGCCCAAATTTACACAGTTCATAAGGTGGGATTTAACATCGGCTTCCACACTGTGTTCAGGTTATTAGCGACTGTGTCTATCCTGCCCACCAGCCTGAGCTCCTTGGAGAGGAAACCTGGTGCCCATTTGTATTCTTAGGGCCTGACATAAGCAACAAATTGTTGGACGGCTTAAACAACTCCTGAAGTAGAAATTACTCTGGATTTTGAAATCTAGCAGACAGCATTTAAATTCCAGTTCACTCGTCCACTGAATGAGCCTAGTGATTCAAACCTTAGTTTCCTCATCTGACAGTGGATTTAAGAAAATGTCATTCTAACATCAGCATGACTATTAGCCAAAATGGGTCGAAAATTCCTGAAATTGAACTTAGGATAAATAAGCAGGGGCACTAAAAATAGTGGCTCTTGCTGCTCTTGTTTTTATAAGACCAGGTATAATTGAGCTTGGAGAAGCCTACGGTGAACTGTCACAGCTGCTTTGAAAGTGTGGTCCCAGGGACGAGAGGGTACAAACTTGCTCTATGCTGATTCCAAGGAAGGAAGCAGCTAAGTGGGAAGAGATTTGGGTTCTGAGTGAGGGGGCAGGCTCGCGAACGGGCAGCTCCTACAAGGAAGGGCCAGCCCTGTGGGGCGGGCAGCACCGCATCACCGGCACTATCCAGAGACAGAGGGCTGCCTGTCGCGACGTGGTGAAAGGGACAGGTCTCATGAGAAGGTGCTTGTAGTCAGCCTCCTATGGGCTGTGTCACTTAGGACAGCCCCAAGTAGCCGGAAATTCTGCATTCTTTAATGTCTCTAGACGTAGAATAGGGACAAACTTGACAATGTCATAATTTCAGGAGTTTTCTAAAAGGATATAAATTAGGATTCTGTATCTAAGAGGAACAAGCTGCATCATTTAAAGGAGATGGGGTACAAATTTATCAGCCCTTCTAATCATTCAGTGAGTGATTTCTGGCAAAATCACATGAAGAGATGTTCTCAAAGCCCTCTGGGCAGGTTCTAACTGCCAATCCATCTATTCGCGCACGACCCAGATACTCACTGACCACCTCCTGCTCAGGGGACCGTTGTAGGCACGGTGACTACGCCCATGGAGAGAACTGTGTGACAAAAGCTCTGTCCTCAGGGAGCTTGCCTTCCTCTGAACTATACGGTCTTTAAGGAGTTATTTTTCAATCTCAATGAGAATAGTGAAATATTAATAGCCTGGAGTCTAATAGCTCAGGCCGCCCGGAGAAAAAAGAAAAAGAATCCAGTCTTTCACCTGCTCTGATTTTCAAGACTCAAAAGCCTGAGGTGAGGAAGATGAACAGTCTGACTCTTAGTCACAATTCCATTTGCCATTTTCTATCAGAAAATGTAAAATAGTAACAACTGTCTTTTTCTTTATGCCACTGTTCTCTGTCTAGGGAGCGCAGGAACACTAACAAGAGGACCCTGCGGAGGTCAATCTAATGGGTCTGGGGCCTTAAAGGGGGTTTCATTCGCTGGGAGAGCAGAGTCAGATCAGAGACTAACCAGGACAAAGTCTTCTGAAATGTGCCAAAATTTCTGTGGGTCTCCATTTTTACTCAGTAACTTTTAAACAACAGAATATATAACAGATAAGAAGAAAAGGTATAATAAAAAATTTAAAAACTGAGGGGAAATTATATTTTAACTTTCACTTAATTTTCTAAATGGCCTTGAATATGAATTGTACTCTTAATGTAAAATAAGCAAAAACTATTGTTTCTATTTCTTCTATCTTTTCCCCTTCGCGTATAGTACGTTTTCCTGTACACAGTGGGCACCATATAGAATTTTAGGTCTAGAAAAATTCTAAGGTCATTTACTGGCAACCTTATCTCATATCCAGTCCTCCTTCCAGAAGGCCACAGAAATTGCTGGCCAAGTATCTCAGTGTTTCCAGTGATGTCCATTCATTTCTCTTCCAGGCAGCTTTTTCCTTAATGAGCTGGTCTAATCATTAGAATTCTCAACTATATACTGAGCAGGAATCTCTCTTTACCATGTACCCCTATGGAATGATACACCTGCAGTTTCCTTTAAAATATTCCAGGTATACTCACATAATTACTTGTGTAATTAAAAGCAAGTAAAAAGATTTTAAGTCCAACATAGGTAGCTCAGGTCTTCAGTGAGTCACAAAAGAATTGCACTCTCTTTGAGGATAGAGGAGGACCCTCATCTCCCATCATTCTCCATTTACTCTGTCCACGCTGCTTCCAGACTTAGAACATTCCCCGGCTGGCAACGGGCACTCAGCAATTACCTGTGCCTTCAATTACCTGAGCCCCAGCTGCCTCAACTAGAAATTGAGATGATGAAGGCAGTGCACTTGAGTGCTGAGCACCGAGCTGCTAAGATGCTCTCAAACAATGACAGCCACTAATGATATCATCTCACTGCATTTATTTGTTTATGTATCTCGGTCTCTGACTATACTCTGCATTCCCTGAAGTCAAGCGCTGTCCTACTCACCTCTGTGTGCCTAGTGTCTCAAATACAGAGGAAGCACTAACGCCTCATGTGAAAAAAGGACTTTCAACTATGCCGATGATGCTGACTCTCCTTAACCTGGACATTAGGCCTCCAGGGGGGCTCACTTATGCAAAGCCCACCAAAACCCAAATCCAAATTCCCAAGCTCCCCATCGTGATACACAATCTGTACAAATGTTTGTGAGTGGCCGTTGCTTTAGTTATTCACTATATTGAGAAAGAAGGGCCTGTGGATAACTCTAAAAATGAAATGTCAAGTTCTAGAGTTCATATATACTTATACACATACAATTCTTACACACATTCTAATATATTCATTAACACATATGAATATGTTCAATGTGACAGGGAATACAGAAAGACCTTTGTAAGACTGGACTCCACTCTTAACTGTAGCGCATCACGGTGCATAACATATCATCTTGGCTATTACTTATCATCTTCAAAACTGGTATGTGACTATGTAAATTTTTAACAAAATACCAAGCACTACAATCTTACAAACTCGAAGGGTCATTTAGAAACCTTATTAAAAACATAACAAAGATAGAGTTCTTGGAAAACTTCCATTACAGTCAAATCCAAATATTAAAGAAACATTTGCTAAAGGCTGTTGGCATAACTGAGTAATTCCAATCACGTCGGCTTTTGTTTAATTTAAAGACCTTTCTAATCCAAAACGATTTTGTATTGTGTTAAAGAACTAATATTGGAAAGTATGAGTTAGGCTTCCAAATACAAAGGAAAACCCAGCCAGAGGGCAGGAAGAACAAAAATCACTCAGATATTCCCTTGGAAAATGGGTTCAATACACTAATGCCATTCACCGACTGGCACGTTTGGGGGGACAGAGCAGACACCACCTTATCGCTGTCAGATGAAAGCAAGAACACTGCACGCCACTCTCTGAAATGGAGCATGACCATGAGGAGGCTGGGGTTTTTTTTTAGGAAATTGAAATATTCCAGCTGTAGCTTATACAAATCTCCAAGTTCAATCAATGTTAATCAGTTTAAAGTCACTGCTTTTCTGTGAGCTTCCACAAGGTCACTGGCATCCACAAACCCGCTTCAGCAAGTTTGAAGGAAGTCACACAACAGACACAAAGGGCAAGAAACAAAGTTGATTAGATCAGAAATTCTTTCTTCCAAGACCAAATTGTTTCCCATGTAAGCCTGCTTTGTATGTTACTCTGAGTTCATTTTCAGGAAACAGAAACCATTCTAGCTACTTAAAGCAGATCCGTGCAGCCAACAAGATGCTCATAAAATAATTATAGGAGCAGAGACATCGGGCTCTACACTCAGTCTCCAGGAAAACTCCCAGAACAAGACTGCAGAACTGTCCTTCCAGAAGCTGCTATCTATGCCACAGTCAAGATGCAAGCTGCGTGGCGAGGACAGCTGGAGACTTTAAGGAAGGCACAGATCCAAGAAATATTCAGAAGGTAAAATTAGCAGAGCTTGGCAATTGACTAGAATGCAAGTAGGTGGTCCTTCATCATGTAAGTGGTACTTCAAGAAGAGGCAAACTCTAGAATCAACCAGGAAGCCTTTTCAGAATCTACCTGCCGAGGCTCCCATCCAAGCCATTTTGAAAAGTAATCTCCAAGGATAAGATGCATAAGAAAAGTTCAAACAGTGATCCTAATGTGCACTGCTGAGTGAGGCAGGGAGGGGAACAAAGGATACCAACTGGATCTATAGCTTGGGGGCTGGGGGATGGAGAAGGCAGGAGGAAGAGTAGCTTTCAGAGGGAAGAAGATGAATTTGGTTTTGCTGTTTTGTGCTGAGGAAGATTCACCCTGAGCTAACATTTGTTGCCAATCTTCCTGTATTTTGTACGTGAGCCACCATCATAGCATGGCCACTGATAGATGAGTGGTGCAGGTACACGTCAGGGAACCAAACCCAGGCTGCCAAAGCGGAGTGCACCAAACTTAACCACTAGGCTACTGGGGCTGGCCCAAATGAATTCGGTTTTTAAGAACTTACTGGGTTTTAAGATGCCATTGGAATATCCAAGAGTATTTTCCAGCAAGTGGTTGGGTGTATGAGTTTGCAAATCAGAGTGATAATGTAAGATCTCCTGAGAAAAGCTGTACAGTGAGAAGAAGACCGGGGCAAGGTTGAATACCTGAAGAATACCACCTTTCATGAAAAAGCAGAGAAAGAAAAGGCCATGAATAAAGAAGGCAAATGGAACTGTCAGACATTATAAGGAGAATCAGAAGTGAGTGGGGCTAATGAAGCTAACAGGCCAGTGAGTCATAAAGAGTGAGTCGAAAGCAAGAGAGACATCAGATAAGATAAAGGTTGAAATAAAATGTCCGCTCAATTTGGCATAGAGTGACGACAGTTTCAGCAATGCTGGGGACAAAGATGAACTGTAATGGAGCAAGGAGGGAATGGGAAGTAATAAATCAAAGAACCTAGGAGTAGACCAGAAATCTGTTACCATCTTGGCCAATTAGTACAAGTATCTCAGAACAGCTGCCTAGCAAAGGGGTGCTGTGGGCCACAGGAAGAATGATGAATAAACAAGTACAAATCCTTTACAGCTTCTGGAAAATACTCCAAATAGCCTAGTCTTGCCAACAGAGGATCAGTAGATCCAGCTGCATATTAAGAGAAGTATATTATTGACGTGGATCATTCTATTCTAAAGATGGATGTCAGAAAAATCCAAACCCTAACAATTAAGTGTCCATAGATTAATGTCGAAACAGTTCCTTATCATCTAAACGTAACAAAAGAAAAGAGAGAGATCACACACAAACTAACCCCACAGCACCTTAGTTTGGACACGGCAGACTTAGCTATATGGCCAGCGGAATAAATTATGTTCACTCTGAGTTCACCAGTTTATATCTCAAAACGAAGCTAAACAAAACTGAATGGTTTGATAAGTATACTCATCAACAGAAGGGATTTTGAGAGTGAACATTGTTTTAAATTGAAATAAATGAAAGAGAAATATATGAACACACGGTTTTGCTGCTGTAATCAGTCCTATGAGAGGAATTAGCAACTTTTTTTGTCACCCACTCTACACAAGTGACTGGTTTCAAACGTGATGCACTTCCACAGACAAACCTAGTCTGTGAGCTACAAACGGATAAACCATCATAGCGGTGACCTTCAAAAAGGTACCAGCCTCTTTGTGACTCAGGTTCATCATCTGTAGTACACAACAACGGAGCCGGCCCCCTGCAGTGGTTCCAAGGAAGAAGTCAGTTACTGAGTGTGCAGCACTTGGAACAGAGTCTGGCACACAACAAGGGCTGTGTGAGTTCGAACCATTATTACTGTCGTTGTTCTCAGTACTTTGTCAGCAGTAGAAGCAAACAGATAGGCAGTATCCCTCAGGGCCAAGAGCATGGACGCTGGACCCTGGGTTTGCATCCTGGTCTTGCGCTCACTAGTCGTGTGTATTTGGCCACATAAGTATACTCTCTATGCCTCAGTTTTCACATCTGTAATATGGGGATAATAACAGTGTCCACTTCATAGGGATGTGAAGATCAAATGATCTTATGTACGTAAAATACACAGCACAGAGCCTGATACATAGCAGGAGGAACACAGCGTTTGCTACAATGAGTGCTACTACACAACGACCACCACTATACAAGACCAGAGCTACAACTTTGAATACATAACAAGGACATGGAGACCTCATCTCTAAATCTCAAACAGCATGGCAGGCAAGGCTTCAGACTGTGAGAACGACATTTCCAGGGGGACAACCTAGGATGAGTTAGAATTTTTTTCTAACATATTCTTTACTAGTAGTAACTAATTCCTTCTGACCTATCTCACACTTGATTAACACAGACATAATAATCAATGATGACACACCACATGTTGATACTGTCAATGACACTGGCTGTACCAGAGGATCCCTCCAGGTCCCTGTGACACATTTGTTGCTCCTCAGTTTATCTGCGTGTTCAGAAAGAGGAGGAGCCATACTCCACAGTCAGTTAAGATCTGAGTCAGCACGTGACATGAGCAAGTTCTCCAAGTTGGTTACCGGTAGGTGAAAGTATAAATATGCACAAACAGCAAGTGAATAACTGATGGCAATAGACTTTCTTTCCACATTTGGTCTTGGGACATGCAAAAAGCTAACATTTACTTATTATCATAAACAATAGCATAGTGGTCATTTAGATCATTTAAATGGATTTACTCTATTAGTAAGGGTGGTCCAAAATGAAATTACAATAATTCTAAATTACTTATTAGACATAGCTGGTATCTATGTAAACAGTGTAATTTCATATAACAAAACTCTACAGTTCACACTCTGCAAGCCTCAGGAGGAGACCCTGGTGCTGCTTCATTCAGCTTCAGCCTTGAACACACTATGATTCCGAAGTGTCATGATGGTTGTAAGAGATGAAGTCACGAAAATTAAATACCAGGCAGTTGGTTACAGTTCTGAGTCTGGAGGCCTGCACATGAACATTTCCAGCAACCGGGGGCTCCTACTTTAAAGGTCAGCCTCCTATTGTTTCAGCTCCCATCTTTAGACAGTCCATAAAGAACTGAATTTTACCTACCTCCAACCACACATACTGACCTTATTTTTGTGCTCTGGGACAAGACAGAAGGAGTCAAATCTTAGGGTAGCAAAATTTTAAATATCAATTCTGATCATGTAATAGTGGGTCCTGGAAGTTTGTTCTGCAAAAGGATTTTGAAGAGTCAGCATCTAACTCCACAGAGAAGACCAGCTTTAAACTGACGTTTGCCACAGGCTTAAAGGAGGCAGTGAGGATAGCCTTACATATATTTGAAAATGATTCTGTCTACCTTCATTTTGACTTTAAAATATCAACTCCTTCTACTTTACTCCCCATGGGCTGAAAAAATGGATTGATTCAGAACTGCAAACCAACTGGTCTTCACTCAGACATTCAGAGATGGTTTTGGTGAGGAGCAAGAATACATGCACGCGATATTGCAAAGACTGGTGGAGCAACTCTGAAGACTATGGGACATAACGATCGACGATGATGCATCTTTTGGCAGTGTCCCATCTACCCAATGCTAGTGCATATATGTGGACACAATTTTAAAAAGGATGTCAAATCAACATCCCACATAAGACACAGACCCACTCAAGTCTCTTAAGACTAAAACAAATGAGGCGATGATATTTCCGTTGTGATTTTCCCCAAATAGTTAGAAAGTGTTTTTATTTGGGTGAGGTTACATGTTTTAAAAATATATTCTTCCATTTTCTGAATATTTATCCTTTTTAACAAAGTCCACAATGCAAACAGAAAAAGGTAACAACTTTACAAATCATAATGCTCCCTGGAGATTTGGAGATTTGCTTTTACTTAACTTCAGAGGGCTGGCTATACGCTCCCATTTAAAAAATATAGTTTGCCAAAATTTTCCTTTAGAGGTTAAATACACAAGATATTCACACCCTTCTGCCATTAGGGATCATGTATCACTTACAGTATGGGAAAAAAATTAAAAGGAAGTATCTACATAATCAAGAATGATCTGTGTGTATTTCCAGATCACTGTGCCTCTTCTGAATTGCAACCATCAGCAAACTAGTCAAAGAAAAGGTCATGGAATTTTGATACTCAACAGTAAATCTCTTTACATAAATCCATGTATAAATCAAACAATCTCTTAAAGATTTTTAATGTATTCTTCTAATTGTATTCCTTTAACGTACACTTCTTTTTGAATATATTAATGTGATAAATGATGACATAATGTGTCACTTACTGAAGACTATTTTCTACTGAAAAAAAAATGAACATCACTATTTCTAGCCAATCCCCTTTTCTAAATCATACTTTATTTCATAGGGACAATTTTTTATTTCTGAGAATAAACAAATTGTTAAATAAACATTACTAGCTCTTTTTGCATTAGAAAAGCAAAACAAATGGTAGAAATTTGCTGAAGTTCTGAGGATGACACCGAGGGACCACAGGAAAGGTGTACTGGATTCTCCTCAGTTAATACTAAGTAATACCTCCATACTATATTAAAGATCAAATTAGCTTAAAATGGAATTAAAGCTATAACAAAATTTGTTTTAAAGAAATAAGTACACAAGAATGGCAAGTTTCAACTGATAAATAGAGAAGGAATAATGGAGTTAGAAGTCCTAATAGATGCTAAAACTAGTTGGTGAGAGTTTGACGAGAAACAAGATATTTAAGTACTTTCAAAGAACCACCTCACAAATTACTAACTATGAAAGGAAGCACGTAACTGCGTAGCAGAGCAACCAGAAGATAACACCTGAGCAAGGGGAGCAGAGAACCATCGACAGCAGTGACGAGACACACAGACACCATGCAGATGGGACACATACCGCTTCTGCAGACAAACCCAAACAGAGGGACATCTACGACACAAGCAGCCTGTGCACTTCAAAAATGGTGCCATCGAGAAAGACAGAGACTAAGGAGCCGCTCTAGATTACAGAAGCCTGAGGAGAGCCGGCAGTGAAAGGCAATGTGTGATCTTGGATTGGGAAAAATGGGTCTAAAGAACACTTCTGAACATGGTCTATGGATTAGATATCAGCATTTATGTCAAACTTTCTGCATTTGATAATTATACTGTGAATATGTAAAAGGATGTCCAAGTTCTTAGAACACGCACACTAATGTATAAGGTTAAAGAGCATGATGTCTCTGACTTGCTGCTACATGGTTCAGGAAAAAAACTATGCACATCCACATATGTAGATACAAGCATGCATACATACATGTCTACATATGGGGACAGGAGGGACGGAATGCCAGAGCAAGTGCGATATCGCAAAAAAATAAGCAACTGATGGTCTAGCTAAAGAACATGCAGGAATTCTATGTGCTACTTTGCAATTTTTTGTAAGGTTGAGTTATATCGAAATAAAAAGTTATAAACAAACAACAACAAAGAATAACAAGGCATCCCAGTTGGCCTAACTTGGACTTTTAAGACCTGGGACTAGGGGCTTCTACACAATTCCTTGTTTAGACTTTAAGAACAGTCAAGCACGTCTCAGAGAGTGTGTCAAGCTCGCTTTTCCTTTACATCTGGCTGAAGGTTGAGTCTGAAGGTTCTATAGCTACAGTCACAGTATCTCTTTAACTGATGGTCTGATGGGCACATCAGGGTGACAAGCAAACACACTGGTAACAGTCACCAAGGACATATTTTTCAAGACAACTTACAAGCTCTACTTTTCCAAATAAGTAAAAATATTCAACTTTCCTAAGATAGTTGCAAAAAGTGACTACTTCATTGTTTTAAACCATATTTGAGATGATAGATGCAGCATCTTTCAATAAAATAATAAAAGTGACCTTATCACAAACTAACTTCCTTGTGATATTTCACATATGGTCCTAGAATTTTTCAAATAAGTCCATCCTTAACCACAGTATTTTCAAAAACTAACAAACTGCTCAAACATTTAGGATTTGTACAAATAAATTCTTTAAGATTACATTCTACGAACAAAATGCTATAATGCCTTCAGTATAAAAGTGATTTACATAAAACTGAAAATATTATACAATGTACTCTAATATACTACATATGCAAACTTATTCAAAGCAAAGCCTCTGACATTTTCTAGGGAGATAATAAAATTGTACTCAGAGGATTAAGTAATAATGTGTACCGAGGGCATCAGTGACTGACACAGAAGCTTATACAGGATCTTGCCTGGGTGCCTGGCTTCATATTGGCTGCCTCCAAAAATGTCATTAAACGATGACTTGAAGCGTACTTGCAGACCTCTAGGACTGGCCTAGACATCTGAGATGCCTTGCGAGTCTCTGGAGCAGTACAGGCACTGTGGTTGCCGGTATCTTCCAATTCTGACGTAGGCTGATGCTAGAACTGGAGGAAGCGACACGGCAGGCGTTCACCGACATCACGAAGTTTCCTAAAAGCCCCACGTAATCAAGCCGCAATGAGTGATACCCGTCAACTGAAACAGATGCCACCGAGGCTGTTTGCTTCAGGAATGGTGTCTTGCTAGTGGGCTCCATTGTGGTATAAAACTAGTATACGAATTTAAAGTGCTTAAAGACAAAGCATACTGTCCCCAAGGAGCAAAACTCTTACTCATGTGTCTGCTTTCATGTTAGGAAGCAATATTTTGTTCAGTGCTTAAGAAATCAAAATTCAAGACAGATCAGCTCTAAAAGGAAATATTTCCTAGTTTGGGTCCATGAACACAGAATTAACAAAAGATTTATATAAAGCAAAGTAAAGTACTGAGGCTCAAAAGTCTTGTGCTTCTGAGTTTCCTAAATTCACAGGATGAAAGAAAGGGGAGGTATGGAAAGAACCATAGAAAAGAAGAAAAAGAAACACATGCAGCAGGAGGGGAAAACATTAAGAAGAAATTATTAGAAAATTAGGAAGTATTTGAAATGTAGAGGCAGTTATTGAAATGCTTAAGGAGGCACCATCTGGTCTCTCATTCAAACAATAAGTGTTAGAAAGAAATGGAATGAAATTAAGGACTTATTAGGGGATTTATGGCTTTTAAGTCTGAGGAAGTTTTAAAGTCTACTAAACATATCTCAAAAGAAAAAAAGAGCAGTAACTGCAACCTAAATATCTGAAACTACTCTAGGTATTCCAGGCAATTTACCAACACAGCTGTAGTAACCTCTAACATCCCCCCGTCGGTGAAGAGGGAAATTCTACGGACAGTGGTCAAAGACGCCTAGGAGCCCTACCCATTTTATGGATTAATAACCAGTATTTCCAGGTATCATTTCATATTCTATTAATGTAGATGAAGAAAAGGAAGCTATTTTCGTAAAAAAAAATAGAGAAGCAGCACACCAGAATACAAAACCAGGCTTCGTAAGGGGCAGAACTAGATTTCAACTGCTCCTCCACCCCGGCTACCTGAGATCTTGGACAAGCTCCGGAATCTCGCCAACCTTGGTTTTCTTCTGCAACATGGCGATGGCAACTGCCTCATCCAGTAGGTTTAGTGCAAGGGTTAATGTATGTGAGGTGCTCACGCCAATAGTAGTGTCTCAGTGTATGTTAACTATTGTTTTTTTACTTCATTAATTAGAAATTAATTAGAATCTTGTATGAAGTTTCAACTTCCAGAACACAGTACAAGAATTTTAGATATTCCTGATAAATTATAGGGCTAGTCAGAAGCCATGAATTCCAACAGACATACACACAAAGTTGTACGCATTGTGACACAGAAACAGAAGACCACATGTAGCACAGAAGGGTGGCAGAGGTCTGCTAGGAAAGACCCACAAATCACAGGCATAACCAAGTTAACAACAAGTCAACTATTATCAAAACCAAACAAGATGTGGAGTATCATTAACTGAAATGTGCTGCTCAAGCAGGACGACACCTTTCTGCTGCACTAGACATTGCTCAGAATCTTCCATCTGTCCTCTGTTTGGATTTTTTTCTTCTCTGAGTTTTGGAAATGGGTATAATCATCTGTGAGGTTGTCTACGAAAGCAACACTGAAAGAACTAAATAAAGTGGGAAGACAATATAAAGAAGGAGAAGAGAAGGGTATGGTCTGGCTTAAGTATCTCCAAATGAGTTATGACTCTCTTCCACTTATTCTGAACTTTGAGAGCCATAAGAGAGATGGGTGAGGTCACCTTAGAATAATGCAAGTAAATAATTTAAATTAAACACCAAAATAAGTAAACAGCACGTCTCTTAGCTCCCAAACTACCTTTCGCTACTAAGGTCTGGGACCCTGGTGCTGGGGCTCAGCAAACTATTTCTCCCTTGCCATCTGGCTCCCTGGCAGGTTTCACTGATGAGGACGGAAGAGAGCGGCTGGATGAAGGGGGAGCAGGAGGGCAGCTGAAGGGATCTGCTGCTCCATGAACACCGCCCCCGGACTCCTCCTCTCCACAAATCAGCAGGTGGTTCCAGTTCCTGGCTTGTTGTCACAAGCCCAAATCCAGCATCAGTGCACCCCTCGAAAGAACCAGAGCAGCCAGGCAGAACCCCCTACTCCACGCTCCCAGCTCTCTGGGGTCACCTTTCCCAACCTCCTCAATCTCAGCTCTGCGGACACATCGTCTGAGTCCTCAGTCCCGTTCCGCAGAGTCCCCCAGCCAGCTCGTCAGGCACTATTCACACAGGCAGCATCCTCTCCGCAAGGTCTAGGTCCAAGCCCCAGAGAGTTCTCTCCCTGAAGTTCCTGGGTCTCTGCTAACTCCCACCTCTGCACTCTGTCCCCCTGGCCCTAGGGATGACAGCTGGTTCCAACACTGACCTGAGCATCCCTTTTTCACCTTTTCAGTCCTCCATGTGTTAACCTAATTTTCTATGTTCAATTATTTCTATTAAAATAACAAGTCTGGTTTCTGTTTTCCTGACTTCACTCAGAACTAGGAGAAGCAGTGACCAAAAGTAATGGATTATATTTCCCTAAGTGCTCAACAACTTTCTGGCACCAGTGCTGAATTTTATTTTTATTAATTGCTTATATATAATATCTGTTTGAATTGTTCACTAGAAAATATGCCAGTTTTTCAGATTAATACTTCCCAAAAAAGGTTTTATATTAGTACCATTCATCTGAAACATATATTTAAAGACTTCTTAAACATAATTTGTTCTTTTAATTAAATTTCGTATTTCTTCATGTTTACTCTTTGAATTTGCTAAGCTATATAATTTCCTCATAAAGAATAAAAAAGGCTGAATAATCACACATTTTAAGTTAGTGGGGCCCATATGAGTGAATTTCAACTCTAATTCAGATATATTCCTGGGTGGCTGCCTATTTTTATTTCCTCTTAAATAAAATTATTAAAGATGTCATAACCACAGAGGAGCATGTATAATATGTACATAACATATACCCAATTTCCAACTTCAGAAATAGAACATAAGCAATATTTTGGAAGAGTCCCATGTGCTCCCTACGTCTCACCCTTGGCCACAGAGATAACCGCTATCTTCACGTTTGTGTTTTTCATCCCCCTGCTATCCCTTAACGAGTAATTGTTTAGTTAAACAAATATATAGTTGAACTTTGAAAATTGAAATCATACTGTTTGTATTTTTTCTATGCCTTGTTTTTCCTTAAGATTGTATTAACAAGATTTATCCATTTTTAAGGCAATAAATGTAGCGTAATGGTTCTGTAGAAGCTCTTTGAAAGAAGATACCATAATTTACTCAGCAATTATTTTGTTGAAAAGCATCTGAGGGGTTTGGTGCTGTTGCTATAAATATGAGCACAGTTATATATCTCATCATCACCTGTGCACTGAGGTATGCATCTAGGGACCAAATGCTGGGCCAGAGAGTACGGATTTCTTCAACTTAAGGAGATACTGCCAGATGGTTTCTGCAGAAGGTGCATCAATTTATATTTCCAACATCATTGTAAAAGAGTTCTCACTAATCAACATCTCTGCCAATATTTCACATTCTTTGACTTTTTAAATTTTTGAAAAGGATAATAATCAGTAGCATTTCCCAAGATGAAATTCCAGGTGCGATACACTCTCACTTTTAACATGTTGTCACGCACCCGTGCACATCTCCACTTACATAGCTACCAGTATATTTTTATCAACGTTCTCCCACAGGGCAAGTTCATCCCGACAGCTTCACTGCGGAGGAACTATTTTAGCTGAGTATAGAGGATGAGTAGGAGTTTGCCAAATGAAAGTGGAAAAAGTAACTGCAGACCCTCAGTGACAGAGAAGGAAACATTCGCATGGGGTTTGCTGTAAATGACTTTAATCCCATGGAGACCACCTACTCCATATGTGAAGACTATGCTTTCATGTGATAATTTGCTTATACTGGGTCTCTGTGCAAATTGGCATCTTATGGCTTTGAATTAATCTAAGTTGGCTATTGCACTAAAAGAAAAACATTTTTGCAAAGTACACATTGTAATACAATCACAGATAACTTATAAAGAAAACATACCTTAACTCAAAATGTCAGAGAACTAATCACTTTTAATTAGCTGTGGTTTTTCTCAAGGCAGTTGGGTCAGAAAAGCAAGTGATTAGCGACAATGAGGAAGCCCAACTTTACTGTTTTTTCCTAATATGAATAAATGGGATCAAATCTCAGAATTAAATGAGCAGTGATTTGATTTTCTTCTCATTAGCTCTCACTTCATCTAGCAAAATTACCACTGAAACTAATGGAGTGTCAAGAGAGTTACAGCATGAAAAGTCTAAGAATCCTGAAAAATGTTTATTTGAATTGAGTACATCTGCACATTGGTCTGGGGAGGGAAGTGGAGATGAGACGGAAGGAGAGACAGAGATTATACTAACATTACAATAACCTACACAGTGTCAACTGGATGGAAATTATGGATTGATAAAATTATTTTAAGAAGGACTTATACATTACCACTGTGCACAGAAAAATTTAAATAATTACTGTATACCACTCTCACTACCCTTAAAAATTAGAAAGATTCCTTCAGTTTTCTTCCATCTCTTCTGTCTCCCTCCTTGGTCAAAATCACTATTATCTTTTATTTGAGTACCTTCCTAACTGGTCTCCCCAATTCTCTGCTTGCCAGAGCAATCTTTTCAAGACATAAATCATATCACTCCAATTCCCTAAACAGAATCCTCCAGTGGCTGGATATCGCATATGGAATAAAATGCAAACTCCTTATAAAGCACATAAACTTGCACTATCTCCATGATCAGAAAACTTTCTCTCTCATCTCATGCTCACTATCTTCCAAGAATACAGGGGCAAGTGGACTTTTCTTCTGCCTGAACTGCTTCTCTGCCTCCTCCTCATTCTCCTTCCCACCTATTCCACATACACACACATCCCTCAGCCATCTAGCATCTTCCTATCCAGCAGACCTATGTTGGCTTTCATGATCTGGTTGCTACATATCTCTATGGTTTCATCGTTTTCTACTTCCCTGCACTCAGCTGGCATTTGAGTCATGTAGGATCGCTTGCAATTCCAAAAATGGAACTTGGTGATTCATCTGTTCAAATCTCCTTCCATAAATTATTTCACCTGTAAAGTATTCACAAGTCATGACTCCATTCTAACAGCAATTCCTAACTCAAGGCTTCCCTAACCAATTAGGTAGCATCAGGTTCATCTTCCACTCTGCTTCCTGTTTCTATTTGTCAACACTGTTACTATACTATAGTGTAATTATCTGTTTGTGTGTTTAGCTTCTCAACCACACGACACATTCTTTAAGCACAGGACCCACTTATCATTTATCTTTTCCCTCCAAGCATCAAGCAAAATCTCTTGGCAACAAAAGGTGCTCAATAAATGCCAGTTGTGAGTTCAATTGCCTTTAAGGAGAACACACATTTGGACAAACTTTGTTGACTTAAACAGACCAGGCTCAGTCTTTACAGACAAGCTTGACACACACTAAATTCCAACAAGGAAAATTACATGCAGTGAAAATACATCTCCACTGTTTTAAAGGAGACTAAAAGGATAGTGAAATCTGGTAGATTACTTATAAAAATTTACATTACATGAGACAGATACACACAATGCAACAGAAGACACGGTTATACAGGAATGCCATATACAAAGAACAGAGCTCAACAACTAATATGTGATTCCCTTTGTATCCCTTCCACCTTTTCATCTGCCATGCTAAAGTACACCGTAATTCGAATAATCCTGGTTCTTACCTATTTTCTAATTAAAATAAATCTTACAATAGGGGTTTTTTAATTGTATCATTTTTATGCTAAGGATGCTCTTGATTTTTAGCAGAGAATAATAATTCTAGATTTAATAAAAAACAGACTCTGGAACTCACTGTAAGTGGCTGAAGCACCCTGAACCAGAGGCTGAGTGGGTGGTGGAAAGCGTGCTGAAGTTGAGTCTGGCGCTGACTCAGCTTAGAGCTGTGATCTTAGTCAAGACAGAACAGGACTGCAGGCTTATCACGCTCAATGCATGTTTTTCACTTTATTCTCATGCTCAGTGCATATTTTTCACTTCATTCTTAACATAATTTCCTGTAGTTCTGAAGGATCTTAACTAAACATGCCTCCAAATCAGTCACTGACTACCTTCCATCTCTATTCACTCCTCCTGTGTTCCCTTCTGTAATGGTTTTAGCATCCATCCAGGTATATGAGCTAGAAATTGAAGAGTCATCTTGTAGGTACCTCGTTCTTCCTTACCCTGGATATCAGTGCGATTACAGAATTCTGTTCCATTGTGTCTCCAAAGACTCCCAGACCCCTTTCTCCTCTTCATTCCCACCACAAGGACCTTAGCTTATGCCCTCAACATCTCTGACCAGGTAGGTCTCCTCTTTCTAGCCTTTCCTCTAACCCATCATTCACATGCTCCTCATGATGGCCTTTCAAACATGCATGTTAGCATTCCCATGGCTAACCAATGATTGCAGAACTGAATCCAAACTCTGCGGTTGGTCCTCAAGACGTTCACAAGGACACCTTGCCATCTTCTGATTCCACGCCCCTGAGCACCCTATGCTCCAGTTATATCCAAGATTACCATGCATTTCTTGTCACTTTATTGGTTCACTCACTCACTGAGTCCAGATCGTTGTCAGGCATGGGTTAAAGGCTAAGGACAGTCAACGCCGAACTTCCCCTGAAGGGTTCCATTCAGTGAACCTTGACAGGTGGCAACATTAGCGTCGGCGTTAAGAGAGTGAGCTCTGGATTGGGTCCCCCAGGTTCAATATCACATACTATTCACATACTATGTGACCTTTTGCAGGATATTCAATATCTCTAACTTGTAGTTACCTAACGACTAAAGGGAAGATAAATGATAATATATACATCACAGAGATTAGACGAGTTAATGCACGTGAAACATTGACACACAGTAGGCATAGCAAGTGACCTTGAAAGGCAGATCAAAATTGCTGGGTGGGAAACTTTTTCAAACCATAGGTATGCACAAGTCTAACCCCAGTAATGAATCTGCTGCAATGAGCCAAATATCAGGTACAAATATTTTGTAGCCCTCAGATATAAACCTGATATAAATTGAGAAACCCATGGCCTCATGGGTCAAGAGACAATCAAAGCCCAAATAGTCACAAAACTGCTGATTTTGCTCATGCTCTTTCCCATGCTTGAAATTCTATTTTTCTTTCCCCTGGAGAGAATTTTACTGATCTTTGAAAGTCCAATTTAAATATAATTTTCCAAGTATATTTAATCATTACCTCTTTCGTGTTTCTAGAGTATCTTATTTACATAACTAAAAAATATTTGTTGTACTATATAGTGGTAATTCATATCTCCAACAGTCCTCTCATTAATCTATGAGTTATAAGGGGTGGGTCTATGTTTGTATTTTCTATTAATTTAATAAACTTATTGAATGATAACTAAGGAATTAGACTATAATATCTCTAAGATTCCTTACTGATCTAAATCTCGTAAATTTTATTATTCTGTTCTATTTTATGAGAGAACCCACCCATTAAATTCATAAGTTGCTTTTCTAGAAAGCACTTTGGTAATAAATATCAAGACTCTGAAAAAAATGTTCCATTGCTTTTGATCTTGTAATTATAATTCTAAGAATTTATATTAAGGAAATAAGCAGAGATATAGTAAAAATGCTATGAATAAGGTAGCTCAAAATGATATTTCTTGGGAAGAGTTTAATTTTTTTTACAAGAATCAAATTATTCACTAAATTACAGCATAACCATAAGATGGATTATTATGAAATCATCTTAAATGGTTTCTGAATTATATTAAATGGCATGGGAAAATGTTCATGTTATAATTTACAGCATGAAAAAAATGTAAGATATAAAAGTGAATATATATGCTCAGTCAAATGGAATGATGAATTCACAGGCTGCACCTTCCTTCCATTGAAAACACACAGCAATGAATGACACCATAAAAAGAGAAAACCAAACAGACACGATATGCTTTAAAAAAAAGTGTTAATATCTCCTTGGACCAGAAATATCAGAGAAACCCAAGTTAACAAACAGTGCTAGGTGAGAGCTCACTGGAGTGTGTATGTGGAGGAGAAGGTAAAGATCGTGGCTTACACAGAGACTGGTGAAGGGCAAGTTCACACAGCAGAGAAGGGAACCGGTCTCATGACTGGAAACCCAGAGGTGTGACTGGGTGCCCCAACTCATGAAAGGAGGATGAAACAGCTACAGCCCATATGCAGCTGTGTGCCTGGGGCAGCAGGAGTATGCAGGCACAGCTTTCCGGGCAAGACCTGAGCCAAGTCGCTCACTAGCTTGATGACTGAATCTGAAATAAATCTAATATGCCCATAGGGTAGGACCAGGCTGCTGACAGAAGCTTTGGTTCTGGCCTGGGGGCCATATGCAGGCCAAGTCAAAGCAATTGAAAAAAATCAAGACAGTGCAGGATTTGGGGAGTCAGGGGAAGGGAGAGAGCAAGGGACAGACAGGTTGATAGACAGCTTCTGTCACAACTCCTCAACTCTTCAGTTGTAACACAAAAGCAATCACAGACAATACAGTGGGTGTGTATGGCTATGTTCCAGTCGAATGTCATTTATAAAAAGAGGCTTCATTTAGCCAACAGATTTTCTAACACCTGTTTCAAATTAAAATTCCAATGCCAGAAAGAAAACTGAGTAGAAAGACAGCTTATAGCTATTAACAAATGAAAGACAGATTCATTTCAGATGAAACAAAAATTATACAAAATCCAAAAAGGACTTTAATACATTTTTATAAACATCAAAGAGGTAAAGAAAAGATAATATCCAAAATAAGAACAAGAAATTACTTTAAAGGTAAAAATAGATACGGTTAAAAAAATATTGAAAATCTTGGAAACAAAAAACTTATTATCAAACAATGATAATTTAATTTATAATTAAATTAAATTATAATTTAAGCAAAAATCATTTAAATTTTCATGATTTAAAAATAGTTGCATTGAACAACATAAACACCAGATTGGACAGAGTAAAAGAGAGAATTAATGCACCGGAACACAATGTTGAGGAATGCATGAAGATTATAGCAAAAGAGGGGGGTGGACTTTTAAAACATGAAAGAAAAGTTAGAAGACATAGAGGGTTAGACCAAATGGCTCCAATGTACAACTAAAAAGAGTTTCAGGAAAAGAGGAGAAAAATGATGAATACGAAAACAGATAATTGTTGACAATTCTTAAGACCAGAAGGAAGACATCAGTCTTCAAGGTGAAAGTTCTCATTAAGTACAGAGCAAAATAAAAGACAAACAAATAGATTCATACTACATATATTAAAGCAAAGCCAAAGATGAATAAGGATAATGAGGAAATTACAAAAGTCACCAAAAAAGAAAAGACAGATTATCTACAAAAGAATGACAGTTAGATTGAAAGCAGACTTATCAGTGATAAGAGACAGCAGAAGGAAAAGAAACATCTTCAAAATACTGATGAAAAATAAGTCAATCTAGAATTCCATATCCAGCAAAATCATCATTCAAAAAAGAGGGGGAAAAGTTTTTTTTCAGTCACTTTCAGAATAAGTGTTTAACACCCACCAATCCTGAGCAAACAACCAAATGAGAAGGGGAAAAATGGGACGTAACAATGGTAGCATAGTGATCGACAAATATATTGGTAAATGTTATTCCTAATGATTATAAAATATTAGTGATTTTTAAAGAAAAATAATAGGACCCAAAGTCTGGAAAAACACTAGAAAAAGATAGAAGTTGTTTAATTGTTAGTTAGAATGTTCTAAAACTCTCACCTTATTTGTGAAGAAAAATAAACTAAGTAAATTTATAGTATGTCGTAAAATTATATAAATTAAGAAAATATGTCAACATTTAAGATCAGCCAACAAATTAATAGAAATACTATCTATACCTTCCAAAATGTATTGCAGGAGTCAGGAGGAGAATATTGAAGAATTTGTCAAGACAACAGAAAACCAGAAAGAAGACAGAAGTAAATGTAAATAAATTAAATTATCTAACTTTAAAACAGAGAATCTAAGAATGGACAAAAATTATATGCGTCATGATCCCAAAGGTATAATTCGTGCTGTGCAATACACACACACCCCAGATAAAAACATACCAAAGTTTTAATGTTATTTATTATTGGACTGTAAGATTACAGATAAATATATTTTCTTCTCTACATTTTTCAATGTTGTCTGACGTCCCTATGCTGAACTGATATTCATTTTAAAATCACAAAAAGTTATTTTTAAAATAGCTATTGGTTGCATTTCAAATGAGTTTATAACATCATTTTTTCTTTCCTCAAACAAAAAAATAAATAGAAATTTATGATTGTAAATATAATCGTTGCAAACAAATATAAATCAATACCAACAAGTTTAAAGACCGATTTTTCCCTATATATCTCTGGACACAGACATTACTTCAACTGGAAGATGTAGTTATTGAATTTTAAACATTTTCAAGCCAAGTATTGAAGGTGGGGGCGGGGTAAAGGATACAGGGAAGAATTTGCATGAGAACATTCTTGCCCAGTTCTGGTAACTTAATGGCTCAATGCTCTGGACATGCTGAGTTGATTTAAGTCATGTGGCAAGTGCTACAATTTCTACCCAAGAAAGGCACTGGAACAGAAGTCATCATTTGGCATGACTGCATCAAGAAAAGCTGCTGACAGCCAGAAGAGATCAAAAGCAGATCAGGTTGCTTAACAAACGACATGTCAGTGAGCTCAGAAAGCCAGGGCAGCACCCTGAGGAGCTGTGGGAATCTTGGGAACAGGTACAGAAACCAAACACAGTGGATGTTCTTACAAAACGCTAACCTGAGATTCAGTTGTCTATTAAAATGTCTGAGCCGTAACACATGATTTCTCAGTCTTTCCTTAGAAATAAAAACCAAGTCTATCGTCAGAAGCAGAAGTGATGGCGCCAAAAGATGAGTGATTTAATGGTTCTAGTTTGTCTTTATCAAATTAATCACACTATTTATCCTATTTTTTCCTTATGAATAGCCAATAGTTATTGGATATTTATTATTGGGATCAGTTCTTTACATAATTCGTCTCATTTCCTGAACCTTAAAACGACTTGCTTCTGAAAAAAATGGATAGGTTATTTGAATATTAAATAATATTAAATGAACTGCCTAATTTGATCACTTAGAAGGAATCATTTATAATAGGCTACATTTATCAAAGTAGACATGATTTTAAAGTAATTATATCCAAAATAACATAATCCAATAGTCTCCCATTTGACTCCCATTTAGTCAGATCAATGTATCTAGCTATTTATACCCATCTCATCTTAAGAAGGGACACGAGGCAGTTTTATTTTATGGCTTGCTGATATGAAATGCTACGTTCATACTAAATCTTTCCCAGAAACCGCATTTACAAGATTTCCTTCTTCGTGTCACAAAACATCTTATTTTCTACGGAAAAATTCAAATTTTAGAAAAGCAAAAAATAAGAGGTATGATTAAATTATGATTTTCGACCGTTTTTAAAGGATACCTCAGAGTTTGACAGCCCTGTACACAGCTCTTCAAGCTGATCTCCTTTTACAAGAACAGAATGTCTAACCACATCGTTTCACGAACTGTAGTTCATGTCCCCACCCCAACTCTGAGTTCCTCCCAGGTAAACGCTGAGCCTCTGCTACTAACATGGTACCAGACTTGCATTTCTTAAAATGCTTTCCACCAACTAGAGAACCTACCAGATATTCTGCAAAAGCAGTGCTCTGGGGTCAAATAAATTGGGGGACTGCTGCCAACCCTGCTTTCAGAGAACACTGGGAATTACTTTTAAATGTATCTTAACTCAGCAGTTCTTAAATTCATTTGGTCATAAACTCCCCGTTTCTAGGGCATCAAATTGGAACAACCTGTGAACAAACTTGAGCAAATACTGTGCTGAGCAAATGCTACAGGTGCTACTTGAGGGGCCGGCTTGCAGAGAAGTTCACCTAACCCTTACAGAAAGGGTACAACCTTGGGGTTAAAATCATCACCTTCACACTCTGAGGCCCTCAAACCTTGCTAAGATGCTCCTTCAACATTCAGACTCCTACAGTCAGCACACTGCTCCAGAAGACAGATGTGCAACAGGAAACAGCACTCAGTGCCACCTGCTACTCGTCCTTTTCAAACCCATTGCCTCGTGTGAGTTCTTTCTTTTCAGCTCTAAGTCTTGTGAGAACTTGCCATTTCCATGGCCACATGTATGTTTCCTAACATAGTAAGAAAGCACATAGATGTGAAAAATAAATGAGGCCACATTCCAAAGTGATGCACCAACTAAAGCAAACACACATTTCCTGGTAACAAGATTACCGTTCCTCTCACCTAAGCCACCTGTGAACTATGACATCCTACTTTGCAACACTGAATTGTTGATCCAAGTGTGAAGTATTTTCCAGACACCCCAGAGATGCCCCAATCACCACATCAGAGAGAATGTGTGTGTGTAGAATTTCATAAGCAAACCAAGATACCTGGCATAATTTTGAAGTATAATAAATACTATACATGAGTGGTTAGAATTTCTTATTGTTTTAAGAAACATAGTTAACTCAAACACTTAGTAATGTAATATTATTCAAAGGTTACACAGTTTGATATATTACTTTTTAAAATAAGGCAGTCATTCTTGGGCTCAGTCAATGAGCACCCAGACTTGAGGCCCTAAGGGGGAACACCTAAGTGACAGGACTCACCCCTCCTCGACAGCGATGATTGTATCTTTTGGTACCCATTGCACCTAGCAAATGCCTAACATCAAGCCCAGTTGAGTGTTTAGGAACGACAAGCAAACGATATAATGTTGCTATTTTGAAAATCCACATAAAAGCATCTGTGACCAGAACACAACAACTCCATAAATTTGATTCTAGGTCAATATCTTTGGATAAACATTTCGAAATTGAAAGAGAATCTCTTAAAAGTTATATCATCTTTTTGGTTTCTGGACAGAGTAACCAAGCCTCTTCTTCTCATCTAGTAAAACATCATCAAATGAAAATCTCACATAAATTTAGTCACTCCCTGTCCGTGCTTAGCACACTTGGAAAGAGGCTTAAATAGCTAGCCGAGGTGTTCTCAACTCCATAACAACAAGAAACCTCATGAACGGGAAATAAAGAGATTTTGCTCACAGAAATTAAAAAATTTATAAACCATTGGCTTTTGTATGAATGTTACTTTTAACTTAGAAATTTGAAGAATTTCAGACTCTCAAAAACGATTTGATATAAAGCTTCTCGACTAATGATAAAACATTACACATGCATATGTTTTTTGACCAAATATATAAAAGAGATATTTTGTTCCCAGTAAAGTTCATAAGCCACAAAATCTTGGGCAAGTATACCAAGGGAGGGTGTAGAGGGACTATTTATCTTTCTTTTTTTTTTGAGGAAGATTAGCCCTGAGCTAACATCTGCCACCAATCCTCCTCTTTTGTGCTGAGGAAGACCAGCCCTGAGCTAACATCTCTGCCCATCTTCTTCTACTTTATATGTGGGATGCCTGCCACAGCATGGCTTGACAAGTGGTGTGTAGGTCCACATCCAGGATCCAAACTGGTGAACCCCGGGCCACTGAAGCAGAACATGCGAACTTAACCACTGCGCCACCAGGCCAGCCCCAGGACTATTTATCTTTTAACAACGACATGATAAATGTACAAATGTTCTTGGCTATGAGGTGAAAACAAGATGATCAAATTTGCTCCTGGTCAAAGAGATTGCTAGTCAAATCACCAAGGTATTATTCAATAACTAAATTTCTAATACACATAACTTTTTAAACAAAAGAATCACATTATTGGTAAAATTTTTCTTTTGCCACATATAGAAATTTTTAGTTCTACATAGCCGTAAAAGATTTTACTTTCTTCAAAAACATTAAAAACTCCTTCTTTCATTAAAAAAAGCATAAATAGGGGCCAGCCCAGTGGTGTAGTGGTTACGTTTGCATGCTCCACTTCAGCAGCCTGGGGTTTGCCAATTCTGATCCCAGGCACGGACCTACATAATGCTTGTCAAGCTAGTCTGTGGCAGCATCCCACATACAAAATGAGGAAGACTGGCACAGATGTTAGTTCAGGGACACCCTTCCTCAGGGGAAAAAAACCCCATAAATAACAAACATGAGTTTCTTTAAGATTATAAGTTACCTTTCAAGTCCTTCTTTAGTTTTCTGAGATCTTTTTGAAAATCTTCAAACTTCATCTGCGAGGCCTGGAAAAGGTCCTGGGGTTCTGGCAGTGGAAAGACACACTGTTCTTTTCCGGCATCCTAATTAGCAAGAAAGGCAATGTTTAAACAAATCAGTATCAATATAAATAATGATACAACAGCAGCAACGGCAAAACAACAACGAATATTGCCCAATCAGTCAACAACAAAGAACCACCAAATATGACTACATGTAAAAATTGGCCTACCTCGTCAAAGTTTCGAAGATAATAGGAAACGATATATGACAAAAGGCTTCTGCTATTGTCCTAGGCAGAAAGACCAAAGTAAGTAAAAATACATTTTACAAATTATTAAATATAAAGGTGTTAAATAAATTCCAGCAGATCCGCATAGACGGACGAGAATATTTGGAGCGAAATGTGCAATTCTCTGTTTTGGAGGACTCCATCGCTCTATCTAAGGAGTGTCATGGCGGAGCAGGTCTTGTGTCTCCCCAGTGTTCCAATGGAAGCTCCGAGCGGACGCACAGCTGCTTCATAAGGGTGGCGTCCACAACTGTAAATACTTTCCAGCCTTTACCCTCCTCGATTAGAAAATTAGTTCATTAACTTTTGTTCTATTAGTAAAAGGTATAACTACTATCTAACTGAAATGATTACATATTGTCAGCATTTCTAAACAGCTGGACCAACAGGTGTCACTCCAACAGCAAGTGTGACTGAGGCCTATTAGCATAGATTAGGGAAACAAAACAATTAAGTATTATTTTAAGTAAGCAGGAGCTTTAAACATGCGAATACTAACTATAAATCGTTATGTTGGCAACTGAGATTGAGGAATTAACATCCATGCAGCTATAAATAATACAAAGTGTGTAGCTCTACAGGAAAAAACGTAAAATTGTTTCATATCTAAGTCTTCAAAGATCAGCTTTCCACCTCCTTTCTGGCACATTTAGAGGCATTAATTTTTAACTATATTTTTGCATTATGCAAAATTAGTACTAGATAATCTGAATGTGAGAGATCAAATATATATATATATATATATATATATATTTAAAAACCCTATGATACAAACTACTTTCCCTAAGATATTCAATCGGAACACGATTTTCCCCTATTTATAAAAAGAGCCATATTCCTTTATAATCAAATTTGACTTGATATGGTACTATATCTATTAGAGATTTCCCTCATAGTAATATATAGTGATAATAATAATAACATATCAATCACATAGTAATGTACAGCAAAATAATAAAAGTAACAGATTTATTAGAAATAGGGTTTGCCTATAAAATGATTTAAGCAATTTGATGTCCTCCCTCTTTCCTAACCTGTCAATCAACGAAATGGTTAGCAGTACCTGAATCGACTGACCAAACATTTATTAAATGCCTGCTGATGGGCACGCGGAGTGAAAACTCTGAGGGATCTGAGCACAGCTCTGTCCCTGAGGCCTACAAATGGTACTATGGAGTACAGACTGTTTTATTTGTTTTAAGGAGAAAGAACCAAATTAGGAAGATCTTGCCCAGCACTTGTGAGAATGCAAGTGAAATTATTTTAAAAAAATCTTGCTTCTTGACACATTTTAATTTTTATCTAGATGACTCCTTAATTATTTAAATTAATGAAATTTAACTTATTGGGGGATTAAATAAGACATATCAACCAACACACAAAAACAAATAATCCCTTATTCATATACAATTATCCAAATCTATTTCAGATCCATTTTTATAAGTTAAACATTATGTTGATCTTCATCATATCCCAATGCTAATTGCAAAAGTGACTTGTTTCAATCCAACAGCCAGTTGTTAAGAACTATTTGAGAAGTATCGTGTGTTCAGAAGAGAGCTTTCGTTTTCGAACAAATGGGATTTGTCCGGTTGACATATTAGAGGTTCCTATGAAAATGTTCATCATACAAATATAACAGCATTTAAACAAATATAACCATAAAAAATCACAAAAATTATATGCTGTTGGTGTTCCAAGAAAGGACTGTGTTGTTCTCAATTTTGGAAAAGCACAGTGTGTGGCACTTCAGAAAAGCCCAAAGAAAGAAGCTAAATGAATGGATGAGGGGATGCATGAAGGAATAAACACACGAGTTGTTGGAAAAAAGTCTCCTTTCTTGTGAGGGAGGTTATTTCATTATCTAGGAAGGACAGCTCTATATATTTTCATTTCTATAAGCCAATTGTTTACTGAAACTTAATATTTTAAAAACATGTCCGTCATTTCCTTCAAGTTCTACGTGGAGATTCTTTTTTCAAAGAAATAGAATTCCATCACTTTCGAAGTTTAAAATCTCAGACTTTAACTCTGACCATCATGGTGTTTTCCCTAATCCTATAATTCTACCGACACTCCCATGATCTCTTAGATGTTCATTTTAAACAAACACATCTACAGAAGTAGGACCAAAAAGTAATCAGGCCTGCAAAGAGCTGACGCATTCCCACACACACCAGCACCAAAACAATACGTAGGAAAATAGGATCATCTTTTATATTTTATGTACAAATTACTTTTACTCATCTTTGTTTTGGACCTGTTGGCTTCCATTACTTAACAGGGAAAAGAAGAAAGTAATGGATATACTGTCTAATTTATGGAAATTAATTAGCCCTCAGAGTCCAAAAGGATAAATATTGGCAGATATGGTAAAGGTAGAGTGAAAAAATGATTATTTTTATTTTAAAATATTGTCTACTCAATTATTCATTAGACATAGGATTCAAAATTACTCACTTTAGGAAACATCATTATTCACAAAATCACAAACACGTGACGGCCATTACTTTTGTCTAGCTCAGAACATAAAGACACTTTCGACCTTGGAACATAAAGAAGGATTTATTGCAACTGGGTTATAGTCAAACTTATTACTAAACAAAATGTCTAATCCTCAATTCGCCTACATTCATTCACACAAAACACTTACGCTGCTTTTGACATCTTTCAGCTTCGGAAGAATGTCTAATCCAAAACCATCTGCCTGTCCCCGGGTCTTATTTCCACCGTTCATGTAGTTGCCAAAGGCAAGAACCAAGCCCAGAACCTGCGTCACCCCTGCGCCGTTTGCTAATGTCTGCAAAACAGGGCAAAGAACAATTTCTCTTACACAGCCGGCCCCTGACTTATGATGGTTTGACTTACGGTCTTTTGACTTTTACGATGGTCCAAAATTAATATGCATTCAGTAGAAACTGTACTTGAATTTTGAATGTTGGCCTTTTCCTAGGCTAGTGATATGCAGTGAGATGCTTTCCCAGCCAGCCCCACAGTCACGAGGGTAAACAACCCAGATGTTTACAACCATTCTGTTCTTCAGTACAGGATTCAATAAACTACATGAGATATTCAACTGTTTTTATAAAATAGGCTTTGTCTTAGATGGTTTTGCCCAACTGTAGGCTAACGTAAGTGTTCTGAGCATATTTAAGGTAGGCTAAGCTAAGCTGTGACGTTCGGTAGGTTAGGTGTGTTAAATGTATTTTTGACTTACGATATTTTCAACTTAATGACAGTTTATCAGAACATAACCCTACTGTAAGTCGACGAAGATCTGCATGAGGTTTTGTTTGAACTACCTTAAGTCAGTGGCAGATAGTCACATTACACTCATAATTTTAAGTCACATTCAAACTTCATTATTGCTCATTATTACGTATATTTTAAGAGCAGGGTCTCCAAAGCTAACTTTAGAAAGCTGCACCACCATCAACCATTCATGTATACTTTTGCAAATTGAGAGATCCCAGTCTAGGCCATTCGTATCATGTAACTGCAAGGAAAACAAATCAGGTTCTAACAGGAGAAGCACTACAAAGTAATGTCATGCCATCATCCTAACTGTACCTACCTCTGGAGCTATTCAAATTTTTGGCATGAGTTGTGGGAAACTAAAACACAGTTATAAAGATTAATTTCCAAATTTTGATTTACTCCTGAAAAGTTCACATTCACTCCTTCTAAAACATGAAGTTTAACTTGAATTTGCATGTCACTTCCTCTGAAAATGTGTCTTTAATAACGTCTTACTACTTTTCCAAATGATTTACCACAACCAGATCAAATGGTACTATTGATTTTGAACAAATTGTTTTAAATGTTAATATTGGCAATTTCTGCCAAGCATTTATTCTTTGCTTTCAAAAAAATATTTATCTTCTGTTGAGTCATACAGCTGTTCCTGAATCATTTGGTTGGAATCATCAAGAATTTGTTGACGGGTCCTTCCAAAAATGAAGGAAAGTGAATGAAATGCCTTCAAATCACATTCAGTAGCAAGTCTGATGTATGAGAGGACCCCGAAAAGTAGAGATTTTGTGGCAAAAGCAGAAGGGACAGGAATCTCTGGAGGTCCACGCGCAACGACCATGCTCGAGCCATGCGGCCCTGCGGCCCTGCACGCCAACCTCAACACTTGCTTTGATCTCGAAGCTCAATCATAACACGTTCTCTTCTGTGGGACTGCTATGCTTCCAATTTTCTGAGTACTTAGAGTAAACGAAAGAAAACCTTTTTGAAATCTGAACAGGACTGAACACAATTCAATATGAGAATCCAAGCTTCAGCTCTCTATGGACCAGAACCCACCTCACACAATTTCTGTAGCAATTCCAGTTTGCGACGAATTGAGCAAATGCTTTCTGAAAAGGTGGACTGGAACAGGATGCAAAAGACTCGCTCTGAAAAGTTGGGGATTAGTGACAGTTCATAAAGGAACCTAAGGAAATAAAGCCAAGTTAAGAGGAAACATATAATTCATATAAACAGATGTTTATCCTCGTATCACTCACAACATTTATGCACAGGAGACACGGCATTTTCCCAGTGGGAAGAGCCCGCCCGCAGCCTGGACGCCCTCTGCAGGGTCCCGAAGGATGCTTACTGCTCAGGTTTGTCCAGAGACTTGGCATTTTCCTTGTCTTTGGAGGACCGGCTGTGCTTTTCAATTTTTTCCAGTTCATCTGACTGTGCTCTCTGGAAAAACAAATGCCAAGTGGTTTTTCAAAATCTAGTGCACTGAATCCCTTAGATAATGATGATCAGAATACAGCAAAACTCTCTATATGTTCATATTTCTTAGCATCTGCTTGTAGTAAAGCTTGACTTAATTCATGAGGCATTTTAAAGTGTAAATAAGTTTAACGCAAACCAGATCATCTCCAAATCTTCCAAATAATGCTATTGACTATTAGTATCTGCAAAACATTTATTCAAGCGTGCTTTAAAACAATACAATTTTCCTCTCGTTTTTTGGCTTTTCATAATACTCTCCAGAATGCAAGAATTTCATTTTTAAGTGGTATTTCTTATTCAGGAATCGATCAAGTTAAATTTGGAAGTAATTTGATCCTAAAGTTGTTATAAGATTTTTAAAGGAAAAAAGTACTTCTTTAACTATTGTAGTCATTATTTACATCTATTTTTTTTTTAGGAGAAAGAAAAGCATAATTGAATTATTAAGTCATGGAACAAAAATAAAAGGTTTTGAATCTTCTGCTGAATTTTTTTTTCATACAAAAGAGGCTCCAGGCCTTCTTTCACCCTTTATCTTAAGCTAAAAATTCGTCATTCTAAATTTGTTCCTTTATAGGAGAGGATCGTCTGCATTTTTAACCTAAGGTAGAACAGCTGGAGAAGCGCAGATCTACTCTTCTTTACGGAGAATTTGCATGATTTTTATTTGCAGTCTTGTATTTATTTTATAATTCACAAAGATGTTTCGCAACAGTCCAAAATACCACATTTTCCAAATGCATTAAGTGTGCGTAGACCACCATATCTTGAATTTAAGTCTAGTCCCTAGAACTTAAAATCCCTTTAGCATTATTATTTGTTTAAACAGAAAAGCAGCTCAGCCGCGGACTGCTGTAGAAGACAGAATCTGATAGATGTCTTGAGGCCCCATGCATTTCCTCTAAACAAAGCCATGTTCTGTCTGACTCACTGATTGTAGGAAATGCAGGTTTCCAGTTGATGGGATTAACTAACAAAGACTAGTTCTTCACAGGAAGCTTCTTTAAACAGGGAAGAGGATTTGATGACAGATCGGTGGATCCTCTGAGGGTCTGACAAATTTGCTTTTGGAATGTGATGCAGCAAAGAGGTAAAGGAGGGCTATTTAAAGCAAATATCCCAGGCTACTTCAAAAGTGTGGGACCTTCTTCTGGAATTTCAAATGCATAGTAATCTTACTTCTTTTCCCATCAGTTTATTGTGGCCTTGCCCAAGGATTTTAGAGGAGTAAACACTACCTTATTTACTTATCATAATTGCCACCCATAAGATCCAGCCCCATAGATACTATCATCTTACCACTTAGAGCCAAGCAACAAGACGGCCTTTAACAATGACCATACCCATCTTTCTGGCAACTGAGTGATCAGAGTAACCTTATAAAAGAATATTAAAGTTAAGAATACCGAAAATATTTTTCATATTTATAGGGTCTATTCTGTTTCTCTTATTCTTTATTTATGAAATTGATTATTTTGGACTCAAGCATAAAGATATATTTCTTATGTTAATTTTTTCTATATTCAATCAACTATTCAAAGATTTCTATAGCTTGAGATCATAATTTTGTCATCTTACGGGGCAAAAAATACTTTGGGCTAGGTTAGGGTGAAAAGCTTCGTAAAAAAGAGGAGATAAGTTTTGAAGAATATGTTTTGAAGAATATGCCCATTGATTTGCCTCTAAATTTGCTCTTCTTCCTGCATTCCCAGGTGCTTCTGAAGGCAAAGGCATCTACCCAAAACTCATACCGCCACACCAGATCTTCAGCCTGGACTATGTCCTGCACTTCGGCTTGGTGCTCCTGGTTTGGCTTAGGATCATGTCCTCTGGAAAGCCGGCCCTGCGCACCTTGAGCCCTACTCTAATTAGTCTCTCTTCAGAATGACAACACAGAACCTGACATTTGCTTCATTTTATGCCACACTTATCACAGCATCTTACTGGTAATATACATATATGTCTAGTTCTTCTCTTGACTGGGGTGTCTTGAGGGGAGGGCCATGTCTTATGCTTCTCTGTGGTCCTACTGACTAGTATGGTTCATGGTATACGGTTAGGAGTAAGAAATTTTTTCCTAAACATTGAGAAATTAAATCAATAGTTGAATAGGAAAAAAGAAGGCCCCCCAAGTCAGAGGGACGAGAGATGTAAAAAGAGGAAGGATGATAATGACAGGACATATTGAGGCCATAGTGATATAGAGACAATGCCAATTGTTTATCATCATCCTAAGAGTCTTATGGGAGGTCCTTATGAGGTAATTTGAACTCCAAAATAGATAGGTACGCATGCATGAGACAGAATTAGTCACTTCAAATGCCAATACACAAATAAGTAAAGAAAGAAAGAAGAAAGGTATGCCCAGCACAGGAACATATGACTTCACTCATCTCTACATTCATTCAACACAACTCTCCTGTGCACCTGTCATCATCTCATATGCAGGAACACAGATGCATGTAAAGGGACAAGAAGTAGGCCTAAAACATAATAGGTTTTCAAAGCAATGTTAATCAAATCTGCAATATTCTGCTATTCATTAATGCATCATGACCAACCTTCGTGCTCTTCACGTTGGCTTTCTTCTTGTAAAGCAGGAGGGATGCAGTAAAAGTCAGTTATTTTCTACCTGCTAAGGCTCCAACTCTTACTGTTATCAGCAACCATGAAACTATGTCAAACTAGTGACTATAAATTTGTACCAGGACCAGAGCTCCTCTGGATAACTTTGGCTTTGTTTGACCTCCAAAGTAAACTCAGTCTCAAGTGCTCTTCTCTGGTCCACCAGTTTGAGATAATCATCAGGGTCAGGCTTTTAAAAAGATGAATTTTAGGGGTTCATTCACCCATTCATTAAAGGCCTACTGTTTACCAGGCATTACACCAGACACTGGGGATAAAAAGATTTACGTTAGGCTCCAGATTCAAGCAAAATCCCACAACACAACATACCGAGCTGCTCATGACCCGACTCTTTGCTTAACCCTCTATAGCAATCTTCTTCCACTGCTGTTTACAACTATATATAACTCTCTATGAATGAAGAGGATGCTCATGACTTCACTGCCCTCCCAGTGGTGATGAGAGTCACCTGTTGAAAGAGGTTCATTCTTCTTCATAGTCAAAGACATGGGCAAAGCAGCCACTCACTTCCACCTCAATTAATACCATGAAGGAATGTCCAAGTTCCAAATATTCAAACCACAAACCTTCCTTCTCCCTGTATCATTCACTTCCATTTAGGGTCAAACACGCCTCCCAAAATTAAACTATTTCAGTCTCTAGTACTACAAGGATTACCTTTTCGTTACTTTCTTTCTTTTTACTGCACATCCCTTCCCACTCCCACCCTGATTATCTGTAGATTTGTACCAGAGTATCCCTTTCTCAACATTTACAGTGTTTGCCTATAAATGAAATGGACCCCAGTTGCTCCTAAGGTGGATGCTTCACCAGTTACCAGAGTCATCACTTCTAAAACTCAGGCACAGTCTTCACCTACCACTGGCCAGGACAGACCCAGATTCCTAGCTGTCTTCACTGTTTTCACCAAACATTTTGACCCAGACACCCACTGAAACTGAACCCTGCTGTTTCAAATCCTGGGGAAAACTGTTGCCTCCATGGAGAGGAAGAGATTGGGGAACAGGGGTGGAGAGGGAGAGAAGGATATTGAGATTGAGTGATATGCATTTCTGCTGCCTGAGTCTACTAATGGTGCCAAACAAATGCTTCTCAAACGGTGTTCCACAGAACAATACCCTAGATTCCTGAGACTCATTAGGAATTGTCGCACGCTACAGCCATCTGTAAGACTCACAGTGCTAAATACTCTTAGAGGTGATGTTGTTGAAAAGACTCTTTCATTTTAACAGAATCCTCATACTTAATTGATCCCAAACATGTGTCTCTGTGAGAGAGAGAACATGATGGTCACAGTCATAAGGAACAGTGTTCTAAGGGACACAAAGTGAAACACCGTGCCACGCCGAGCTTTTACCAGTTCCTTTACTCAGCTTCCTTCCAGTTTCAGAATCTTCCTATTCTAAATCTTTCAATCTTTGCCCCTCTCCCTTTTATGTTTACTAGGTGGTCTTGCCTCCTACTGTTGCTCCCCTTGATTACGCTACAGCCTCTTGTCCTGGATTTCCTCCCACCCCTCTGCTGGCTCTTCTCAGTCTCCATCACCAGGGCTGCATCCACTACCTGACCACCGGCTGACAAATATCTTAGCTCCTGTTCTGCCTCCATATCCATAGGCCACTACTTCCTCCACATTTTCACCTGGATATCTCAGAAGCATCTCAGACAAAACACATCTAAAAATAAACTCTCGTTTTCTTCCCCCAGGCCTTCAGTGGTCCTGATTCCAGTAAACTGGAAAATCACTCATCCAGCCAGAAAGCCAGGAATCATCCTAGACATCTCTCTGCACTTCACTTCCACAGCCGATGCATCACTGGATCCCAGACTCACTGACTACTCTCCATTTCCACTGCCACCATCCTTGTCCAAACTACCATTTCTCAACTCAACTACTTAGATGTCCTGCCTGGTCTCCCCATAAACACCCCTGGCTCTCTCTAACATATGTCCTACACAGCACCCAATGGTTTTTTTTAAAAGACGTAAATCAGAACATGCATATTCTTCTTAAAACTCTTTAATGGCTAAACATTCCTCTTAGAATAATACCACAGACAACAAGGTGCCTACAGAGCCCACATGGAGCACCTTCCTCTGTATCCCGTCTCATGCCATGCTCCCACTTGCAGAATACGTCCTATTCTCAATAGCTTTCCTTCAGTTCCTCAAATGGATCACATTCCTCCTTGATAAATGTCATGCCCTGAGCCGAACACATTCCCTACACTTCTCATCTTCCACAGTACCCACCACCTCCTTGCTTCTGCTTCCATCTCTACCTTGGAGAAGCCTTCCCTAACCTCCTTATCGAGACTGAGCCTCCTCCTAACATATCCTCAGTGTAGAAATGCACTTTCCTTCGTAGCACATACCACAACTGTAAATGAAGATTTATTTAAGGTCTGACTCCCACATCAGAAAGAAAGCTCCATAAGCACAAGGATAAAGTCTATTTTTGTTCATCATTGTAACCAGAGCACAGGCCTGAAATAAAGCAAACATTTAATAACTATCTGATGAAACAATAATGAATGAATGAATGAACAACTGGAGTTTATTATATAGAAATTCCTGCAAACTCCCTTATTTCTTCCTAATGTCCTGTCTCTTCATTCAGTCTCACCTTTTCACCTGTTTCTCTCCTTCCTACAACAGAAACGATAACTACCAGGAGTTGATATAGTGGGTTAAAGTTCCAGTGGATGTCTGATTTTGGAGCAACGGAGGTCAATGTATTTGGTGACATCAATAACAGCCAGGAATCAGGTTCTATGCTGGGTGGTGGTTGAAGGAAGAGTGTGCCTTGTCTCCAAGGAAATAAAGTTTCTTTCCTTTATAGCTGCGCTGTTAATCCAGCATCAGCAGCAACCTTACTCTTTCTATAATTTACCTGTTCATTTCTCCTTCTTTGAAACCCTTTCCCCTCAGTTCAGGTCCATGCTCAAGTTTACTTTTTAAAAGACTATTTCTTCTCTCCTATCTAAACCTCAAACTTATTTCTCCCCAGACCAGTCACATCCCTGAATCCCTCCACAACCCTCTCTTCCTCTACTTTTCTAACACAGTTTCATGAAGGCATACTGACTTCTTCTTTCATCTTCTGTGAGCTGTTTGAATCCCCGCAGTCTGGCTATTGTTATTTAAATCACTCTCACCAAGCTCAACAATGATCTTCTCAGAGCCAGAAGTTCCATCCACAGACAAAACAAGAGGTGACATTCATCGAGCACTTTATATCTGTCAGGCGCCCTGCAAAGTGTTTTACATGTATAATCTCATATAATCCTCACGGAACCCTAACAGATAGGCATTACTATCATCAACAGCATCCTCCCCATTTTTGTGAAGAAGAAGATGAGTCTTAAAGTCTCAATCAGTAAGTAGAGGAGCCAAGGTTCAAACAAAGTTAAGCGTGGCTCCCAAGACTTCATCCATCATCTCCAGATGTCAATGGCCCTTCTTCAAAAAGCTCTACAGAGCCCAGACTACCTACTGAGGGGCCCCAGGTCCTTAAAAACCAATATGGAAGGCAAGATGAAGTCATTCCCATTGCTTGCCAGTCCTTCTTGCAACTAAAAATCCTGGACCTAATACCACACACAAACATAGGAAGGCTATGAAAAATGGAAGGAAGGCCGATCATCCAGGGACGTCACAACTTGAGGAATGGTGTGGGCTCCCTGGGGTTTCTTTTTCTTTCCCATTTATCCCAGATGGGGTGCTGGAGAAGTCTGAAACCACCAGCAGACACAGGTCAAAAAAAAAGCCTGTTTGCCCCCCAGCCAAAGGACTGGGAAAAGGATGGTCTGGCAGAACAGAAAACCTTTCTCTTAATACTGGCCCTACACGAGCCAAATGCCAAAGGAAAAACTGACTTCTTTCTCATGATGTCATTGTGGCCAAGTGGAGAACTGAACTCCCACCCCGACCCGGCAGCAACAAGGTGAAGCTGGTTGGTGAGAGGCAGTGCTACCCAGTACTTTGCTTCTCCCAACGTCCTCCCACCCCAGTGTCTGGGGGGCCCAGCCAGCACTTGAGCTTCCACCTCACCTGGCACCAACAAGGCAGAATGAGGTGGCTCAAAGTAGCAATAGTGAGTGCCACAATCTAACTGGAAAGTGGACAAAACACATAAATAGACATTTCACCAAAGAGAATACACGTAAGACAAATAAGCACACTGAAGACGTTCGACACCCTTTGCCATTAGGAAAATCCAAATTAAAATTACAATGAGATATCACTACACATCTATTAGAACAGCTGGAATTTTTAAATAGTGACAATACCAAGGATGCAGCAAAACTGGATCTCTCATATATTGCTGCTGAGAGTGTCAAATAGTATAGCATTTCTGGAAAATAGTTTGGCAATTTCTTAAAAACTAAACATACACTTAACATACAACACAGCAACTGCACTCTTGGGCATTTATTCCAAAGAAAAGAAAACTTACATTCACATACAAAACCCTGCATACATGAATGTTCATAGCAGTTTTATTTGTAATAGCCAAAACCTCAAAGCAATCCAAATGTCTTTCAACGTATGAAACGAATTTTGGTACACTCATACCATGGAATACTACTCAGCAATGGAAACAAATGAGCTTTTGATACACTCAACCCCTGGATGGATCTCAAGGGAATTATCCTGAGTGGAAAAAGCCAATTTCAAAAGGTTATATACCATATGATTCCATTTATACGACACTCTCAAAATGACAAAATTGCAGAGACGGAAAACAGAGAACGGAGAGAAGGGAGGGGGATGGTGTAATTATAAGGAGATCGCGTGGGGGATCTGTGTAGAGGTGGAATAATTCTGTATCTTGATTGCGGTGATGGTTAGTTATACAAATCAACACATGATAAAATTACATAGAGCTATACACACATACACAAGTGTGTGCACACAAAGAAGTGGATGTGAAACCAGTGAAATCTAAAAAAGGCCTACAGATGGTTCCAATGTCAATCTCCAGGTCTTAACATTATACTATAGTTTTGTAAGATGTTACCATTGGGGAAAACTGGGTGAAGCCTACACAGGACGTCAGTGTACTATTTTTGCTAGGTCTTGCTAATCTCTATTTCCAAATAAAAACTTAAAAGAAAAACTCAATGTGGCCCATTGATCATCTGTTCTCTTATGTCCCCAGATCTGTTCATCTTTTGAATATCCTATCTTGGCTTATAGCTATCTGCTCCAAACACCCACGAAAGAAGCTTACTTCCAGTCTCTCCCCTCCCACATTCAGTTAGGCAACACTTCCTACTTGGTTCAGCCCTGAAAAAAATCTCAGAAACAGATCTCTCCCTCTGCAATCTTACCACCAGCCCGGAGCCATCTGACCACATCCATCCCTATCAGTTTCAGCCCTGCCCCAACCCCAACCCAACTCCCTGATGTACTGCTTCCCAGCAACACAGAATTCCTCCCTCCAAACACATACGAGTCGCCACCTCTGTGCCTCTGACCACACCACTGCGTCTGCTGGGAGCATCCTCTCATCTCTTCTCTCATCTCTTCTCTCAAGCATATTACCGCCTAACATTTAAGAACAACCCCAAACAGTGCCTCACTATGAAGATTATCCCAGGTCCCCAAGATCAAATAATTGTTGCCTCTTTTGCAACTGCCCTGCTCTTGCCACAGAACTGTCTCCTAGCACTTATCACATTAGCCTGTGGTTATTCGGTTACATATCTGACACGCATCATGATCTGACAACTATCTATCTCATGGTTAGTTTTTCTCACTTCACTTCCATAAGAAAAAACCTGTATGTTAAGTACATTAGAGATGAAATAGCTGTGTTGGAATGGAGACTTCTCGGCAATTTTGAGGGGAAACACTTCTGCATTATTAAAGGGCTACTTAAAATATACTTTTGCACGTGACACATTCAAGAGCTTATGGGCGGTCTATATACATTTGTTGACTCATACTTCCTCTAATCTTGAAAACGAGCTTTTCGAGAGATATACTTTTGATAGTCCACAGACTCACACACTACAGCCCCACAGATCTTTCTTCCCCAGGTGCAAGAAACAACTGGAATATCTTGAAATATCAAGGACTGAAGGGAATTTGCAAAATAGTGGCTGTATACGCACAGTAATCTAAAGTTGTACGTCTAAGGTTTGAACGGCTCTTCAGGGACCCAAAAACCTTGAACACCTAACCATATACATATTGGCAAATACGTGAGTAAATAAAATTCAGAGCCAAAAACACATGAGATGCTATCTGGAATCATTCAACTTCCTGAATAAGTTCAGTGAAGGAAAACAAGATAGGAGTTTCACATCCTTATTCAGGGAGTTTACTATTTGTCCCTTTAACAAATATTTTGCCCAGTTAAATTTTAGTTGTTGCGATCATGGACAACAAGGAAGGCAGGCTGACGAACCTCTCAAACTAATATGTCAAAATCATCAAATGTTATTACTGTTCAGCATGATTTCAAGTCACAACCCGACTTTAGTAATAACCAAGGCTCTTAGCAGGTACTTACAACAATAATCAACATCTTCTACCACTGAAAAATCTCTACTTTATATGACCACAGGCAGGCCAAACCTGAAAGTCTTCCATATAAATCATAATATTCCTGGTCATAAGTATGTTCCTGTAACATCAGCAGAATAAAGAGATCTAAAGAGAGTATAGTGAACATTTATGGCATCAGGTTGGAAAAATCTATCGTGGTTGCTAGCCAGCTGCTCCATTTCTCTAGCGCTTGCCTGCCATCACAGAAAATTACTGGGAAATGCTAGGTATATGAGTATCAGAAGAGACTGTCCTTCCAGGAGAGCTGAAGTTATTAGAAAGCGAATGTGCAAGAAGTACTTTCCCTACTCTACCCAGCTAAAAGGTTAACGTTCTCAAAGAGAGAAACACGAGGCAGATCAAAGAATAGAATTTATATAAAAAGAATGGGTGGCAGAGACAGGCTGGGTGCCTATGAACAATTCGACACCACACACAAGGATGTGCAGGTCATGTTCTTCTCAGGGAGACTTCCTGAGGGACCAGAAGGAGCTGCAACGAAAAGAGAAGCAAGCAGGTGCTTCCATCATCACACAAGCTTCACATTCAGAACTAAGACACAGGAGAAAACAGCAGCAGGGACCAAAGCTACTGCTGAGCCAGCACCAAAGTCATTCCGAAAACATTTTTTATTTATTAAGAATTTATTATCCATCTACTTTTATAAAAAATTTGAGGACAGCAACAATAGCAAATGTTTTTTTCTTCTCCCTTCCTCTCTTTGCAAGTAGTAGAAACCCCGGATATCTCTTAGTTTCAGATCAGTACAGGCTGAAGAAGGTCTTTGATTTATAACAGGTCAGTAGTTGGACCAGAATTTCTCAGGGAAGTGTGAAATCTGGCATAGAACAACAACAACAATCCTCCCTCCAGTCTTTCCATTTGTTAACCTTAAAATAAAATAGCCAGTTATTTTAGCAGCAAATGGGTTTATTCAGGAATAGCACAGGAACTGCAGTTTGGGACAAGCAAGCTAGAGCAAACACCATAGTAAAGTCCAACAAGCAAAGGAGAGGAATGTTACTTTACAGGGAAAAAGGAGGAAGTTGGGAGGGGTTGTTTTGGACGAAAGCCCATGGGAGGAGTGAGAGAGTTGAGGGTGACGATGGTTTCTTATTGGTTGAGTTGCTGGCAAGGAAGGAAATCTCCCTCCCCTGCTGGAGTAGTAAAGCAGTATGGACTTACTGTTCCTGTTGAGATCTGCAATCTACGATTCTTCCTGTTGGCATCTGTAATTAACCATGAGGGGCAGTGCATGAGGGCTCCCCCTTCCGGCCTCCAATTCCATTTTAAATGAGATTTCTTTTTACTAATTTTCACACATTCAAGCAATACTTGTGCTCCTAGCTACGGATGGATACCACATCTCCCCTCGCCAAAACACCACAGCCTTCATGATTTACCCCCCTTTTCAGGAGATGGGACTTAAAGTACCTTATATTTTGTGTCAAACTATTATTTCACTGAATATTAGCACTTGAATTCTTACATGATAATTAAAATTGTATGCATATTTTAGCTGCCCAACAAAACTACAGTCTCCCTGAAGAAGGGGTAACATGCACCCAGCATATTTCCTAGAAGCATCCTATGTACAAAAACATAAGTTGGAAAAGAAAATATGTGAGCATAAAGCATTTTTCAAGGTATTAATATACACTATTACTTTTATATACATTATTTTTAAAATTTAATTAAATATTCAATACTATACTTTAATATACAAATTAATAGACATGGAATTTTCCAGAAACGGGGCATATCTAAGAAAAATCACAGTTCAACTTTACCAAGTGTTTGCCATTTTGGAAAATCCTATTAGCGGTGATAAAGCCATTTTTAGCTGCTGTATTCAAAGTGATTATAAATAAAAGGACAAATATCTGTCTACTTAATTATGTCTTCTGGTTCAATCATTTCCAAGCATTCACATAATTAAACAGGTCATAATATACTTTGTTATTTTTATTTTGTATTATAGTGCAGACATAAGATGATGTAAATTATATATGTAGATAGATTGTATTATTCATCAATTTCTTTCCAGGATGGTACAGAAAATGATATAAAGATTTGCCAAAATAGGGAAGCCCTGGATGGACAGGATTGAGAATTAATGGCGTGATCTGATGGGCACCCATCCAGGATGACTCATCCTTCTGTAGGCAGATCACTTAGTAAACAGACTCAAAAAGGAAAGGGTAAGCGGTAACACTGATAACTTAAACAGCACATGTTGCAATGCAAGGGATTAATTTCTGTAGTGGGTCTACTAATTTAAAACAAGATGAGTGGGTGGGTGGGGAAAAGGAGGTCAGGCGCCGGAAGAAGTGTCATGTACTTCTGAATATAACCTCTCCTTGTCTCCTTCACTGACACAGAAGGAAGAGAGTAATCTTGATGCGCAAAGAGGTAAGGGCTGGAGACCCCTGTGTGAGGCGTCAGTCCGAGCTGCTCCACACATGCACTTTACCTGGGGCAGCAGATTCTGTAATACACCATCAGAGACTCGGCTCTCTCCCAATGATGAGAAAGCAAGAGTCTATTTCACGCGCATAGTAAAAACTGATCCTCAAATGAACTTTGTGGAACATCTGATCACGGTTACTCGTTCTTCCTTGAAATATATGCCATCATTAAAATAATAATCAAAACCTCGATATTTTTAAAGATATTCTATTTAAGAGAATTCGTGAAGGCTAATGTTCTAACTATTGTAAAAAAATTTCTTGCATTCATTTGGTAAACATTTTTTTTTGTATTAGCAAGGCGATACAATACTGAAAAAAAAAAACAGATGTAGAACTTTCATGATATTGGAGAAGACAAGATAATCAAGTGAATATGTGTGGGATACCTAGGCTCCATGCTCTAAAGGTGAAGTGAGTGTTGCTGTAGGAGTCTGTAACAGGAGGATTTGTGATGGGGAAGAATTCCTGGGGAGGGAATGAATGAGAACTGAAGGTTCAGTGACGTTTACTAGGAGATGGTCAGCAGAAATTTCCCATCTGAAAGAACAGCTTTAGTCATGCTGTTCTGGTGGTGGGACCAGGTTTCAGAAACAGAGGGGCCAGGTGGCTGGCGGGCAAACAGCTGGGAGCTTGCTGCAAGAAGGTGAAGCAGAGACCACAGTTCTGCACAGTCAGACCACATAAAACTAAAAACTATATGTGAAAGAGAAGGACTCGAGACCCTCCCAGCAAACAGTAAAGAACCGTAAACTCAGCAAGCCGATAGCGAACACGAAAACGTTAATGTCTCCAGTAAGTCAACCTTTTAGATATCACCATTAAAGTTTGGATATCAAATTAAAATCTCATATTAAAAGAAGGTGGAAAATGGATGAGAACAATCCCATGTGATTTATTTCCAGTGCGGCAACGTTAATTATTTTAACTTTTACGTTCCAAAGAATTCACTGGAGATAGTTGGTGTCCCTAAAAGCAGCATAGCGGTCAATAATTTTACGTTTTGGCAGGCAACATAACATCCTAGATGACCAAGAAAGAAATAGAATTTCTGGTTTTTATTAAGTCTCCAGTCAACCTGTAAGTGATTCAAGATCTAAAGCTTTCCTTTTTTAATTCTGAAGTCACCTTCAGCACGTTTATAGTTGAAAATCAGCATACGTGCCGGGAGTCCATGAACCAACCCCATAAAACAATGAAATATGAGAGTACGCTTTTAAAACAGCTACGTGGAGAAAGCCTATACTCCTCTCACATTTTTTTGAAGAAACTAATGATTAAATGTTGCTTAAAACATGAATCAATTAAATACCTCTAGGAAGTTATGGGAACGCAGATGGTTAATCCAATTCATTCTCATTAATGTAATACAGTACACACTCTTGAGGATGCTATATCATGTGACATGTGCTCTAGCCTTCTTCGAGATTAAAGTTTGCGGTATGTCAACTACCACCCTAAGTAAAGATTACTAAAACTATAAAGCATGCCTGTGAAATCCAATCCCGAGAAGTGTAAATTTAAACCTCTAATTCTTTCTACCCTACCTGCTTTTTCCCCTCCTTCTAATTGGATTAGAGCTGTTTAATTACAAAGGGGTGTGGAATTTTTTTCCTGTCCTATCTTTTTTATATTTTTTATTCAACTGAACTTCTAACAGGATTCATTTCAGGATTTGGTTTTAATATTTATGATTTTTTTTTTTTTGCTTCTGAATAAGAGATAAAGGAAAATTTGAACCATTATCTAAAAAAACCAATTCAACTGATAGTAATACATGGAAATTTCTGCAGATACACTTTTGACTTGCTGTTAATCATTCAATACGTTAAAGAAAGAATAAGGAATCTACCTCAAATACCCCTCCATCTCCCATCCCATAGTCCATCACTTCCCACTCACCCACAAACTCACTGTGCCAAATAAGGAGAAGGCACTAAAAACTGGAGGCAACAGATAGATTTAACCAAGTGTAAATACTATATGCTGCTTACGAAGAGACTTTACTCTCTGAACTCGATAGTCAATAACCCTCAATAAACTATCAAGATTTTTGTTTTCACAAACTCAGTAGGGTATACTGTATTTAGTAACTCTGCGGTCTCCCTAGGTTTAATTCGTCAGTAAACAGGAACTGGGCCCTCAGGATTGTGGTTTCTGAAATTAGGGTGTGTTTAGATTTGGAGACTGCCCCAAATTCATTCACATCTAGAAGAGAAAGCTCACTGCCAAACACATGCAATCAGGGGAGAAAAAAGATTACATTCTAAATAAGGTTTGTATAACAAGTACTTCCATCTGCTTCACAGAGATCAAATAGAACCACTTAAAACAACCCAATGACATTTACCCATCTGGCAACAAGAAAGCGTGTATTTGTGGGAAAGGATTCAGGTTAGCCATGTTTCTTGTCCTCTGCGGATAAGTACTGGAATGCTAAATAAGGTGATGCTTTGTATACTTAATAACAAAAAAGTTGAGCTTACACATTAGTTTATTTTTTATGGATAAAATTTAAATGTCCCCTCAAATACCATTATTAAACTATTAAGGCAAAATTAAGATTCTATTTCAAACACTGTTTCAGACCTGAAACTACTAATTACAGTTATACCAACACAATAAAGTCCGAAGGATTTCCAAGGAGAACCCAAGCCAAGAACAAAACGTACATTTCCTCCTGGAGACACTTTCACATGAGCAAGACTCACATCCTGTGGAGTGACAAGTCACATGCGAATTACACACCAAATAAGAGCAAACCTCCTCAACTATCAACCTTCCGCACCACGCGTGCCACGTATTATTGCTTCTCAGCCCTCAGTTTACCCCAGTGAGCCCACTCTGAGATAATGGGTGGGGCTCTTAGAATTTCCTCCTTCACAGAGAGCACGATGTTAAACTTTACCCTTAGGAGGCGCTGGAGGGACGCTGCGAGAGGAAGGGGGCTCCTCTTCCTGATACTGCTGTGCAGGTGTCTGCCCTTTCTCCCTCCTGCTGCACAGTTCATCAGTAGTGTGGGTGTGTGAGGACGTCTGGGGCTCCTCTGCTCAAAACACAGCAGCACATCCAGAGTGTGGAGCCTCTTGGCAACCTTAGTCGTGACTTCTTCACTCCTGACGTGGACACTATGCACCTGCACCAGCCGTGGCTCACCTGTGCCCTGAGGTTTGGTTCTCGGGCTCTCTCAGCATGGACACCATACGCTCTGGGCTTCATGCCCCATGCAGCATCCTGACTCCTGCATGCCCACCCACCAGCTATGGCCCACCTGCCGCCCAGAAGTTTGTTCCCTGCTCACCCAGAGACTGGGGACCAGCTATGCCCCAGGCAAATCAGTGGGCTGCAGCCACACCTTCTCCAGGGAGATCTACACCCCAGCCTTAGGGAGACAGCTCCCCTTCCGAGATGATCCTTCCTTGGGTACTCTCCCTCAGCCCTATTATCTTTAGAAAGAGTTATCTTTACATCCTTGTACTCTCCTATCACAGGTTAATCATTCATTATAACAAACTTCCCTGTTCATGATTCCTGTCTCCTGATTGGACCCAGACTAGGCATCCAACACTCAGAGCTTCATGCCCCACTTTCTGCCCTGAGACCACTGGACTCCTATATCCAAACATCCATTTGTATGAATGAATAGACCACTCAAAGCTAACAAGACCAAAACAGAATTTTTATTTCCCCCTCCTTAACTAACCCACTTCTACACATCAGTTAATAGCAACACTACTGTTTCTATTACTCTGGCCAAAATCCTGGGGATCAGCTTTGATTCCTCTTTTTCACGGTCTGTATCAAAATCATCAGCAAATTCTATTGACCTAGTCTTCAAAATATTTCCAGAATCTGACCACTTCTCACCAGCTCCACTGCTTCTACTATAGTCCAAGCCATTATCATCTCTCACCTCCTAACGGTCTCTGACATTCCACCTTGCCTCCCATAATCTATCCTTCAGGAGTCAAAGTGTTCCTTCCAAAACATGAATCCTCTGACCAAAACCCTGTATTACCTCCTCATTTTTCTCCCTCAATCCATCTCTGATTATCTGACCGTACAGTCAGCACTCCGTATCTTTGGGTTTGGCGTCCATGGATTCAACCAACCACAGATCGTGTACAATGGTTAAGATCCACAGTCGGTTGAATCCGTGGATGTGGACCCTGTAGAAACAGAAGGTCAAGTAAGGGACTCGAGCATCTGCAGATTTTGGTAGCCACAGGGTGTCCTGGAACCAATCCCCTCGGACACTGAGGGACGACTATATTCCCCTACATCACACCATTTCATTTGGGCCTTCCGCTGTTCCCTGAGTATGTCAGGCTTGCTCATATCTCAGGCAGGATGTTATCCCCAAGATATTCATGTGTCTTCTCTTCCTCATCTCCTGCTGTCCCTACTTAAAATATCAGCTTTTAAATAACAATATTTAAAATTGTACCTATTACCCTGTGTAATCTCCATTCTCCTCAGATTGATTTTTTCTTCTCCATAGCACAGGACAGTTTAAAACTGTCTATTCTAGAAAACCCTACATTTAAGGATGTTAAAATAATTATACTGACTTCTAACAACGATGGTTCACATCCAATTATTATAAGTATTCAAAAATAGTAAGAAAGTATTTTCATGTAACAATTCTTATGGTAAGAACTTTAAGTGCAAAAAAAAACACAAAAGGGCTATATATTCAACTATTGTGTAACAGGTAAAACAATAATGGTATTAAATTAGATCTACATAATAGATATTTTCCTTGGCATTATTATATAATAGATATATTTCTGAAAGTCTGGGTTTATTTCCACTGCGCTGTAGTAACATTTTCCAAACTATAAAATGCTATTGCTCTCACTACATTAATAACTTAATTGAAGGAAGGATTCAGTTTAAAAAGTGCCCCCCTGCAGATTACCATTTAATTAGGCATATATTATCACTCTGAGTAGTTTTACCTTTAATTTTAACTTAACAGTTCCCCAACTTATTTGACTATGCAACACATTTTTCACTATAGCCAACAAAAACAATAGTGTTTCACTGAATCCAGTTTGGAAAACACAATACTGGGGAATACATGTTTCCAAAAATGAATACATTTCTTTTTTCAACAAAAAACCAGATTGTATATCTCATAGTACACTACAGAGAGTACTAAATTCACTTAAATGCTGTTTTGTTCAGAAAAGAAATGGCTGAGTACAATTATACATTTAACAGTACACTATGTTGTCCCACATACAATACAAAATTATCCTACAGACAAAAAAATCCACCTCTCAAAGGAAAACAAAATCAGCAGATGCCAACACCAAGATGACGCATATGTTCAAATTATCAGACAAGGGCTTTAAAACAGCTGTTATAGCTATGCTCCATGATGAAAAAGAAAATACATTAAAAATGAATGAAAAGATAAAGAATCTCAAAAATAATCACAAAAAAATAGAACTATTAAAAACAACCAAATGAAAATTCTAGGGTGGAAAATTACAATATTGGAAACAAAGCTTTTTTACTGGATGGGTTGAATAGCAGAATAAAGACGACAGAGGAAGAGTCAGTGAAAAAAACAATGCCGAGACATATTATAATGTTACCATGAGAAACAGTGGAGGCCAGGGGTAAATGGAATACATTTAATATGCACAAAGAAAGACACTGTCAACTCAGATTTCTATATCCAATGAAAATATCATTTACAAATGAAGGTGAAATAAAGGCATTCACCATGAAAAGATCTGCACCCAAAGAATATAAAACACACTTCCTCAGGGTGAAGGAAAATGATACTGGAGGGAAAACTGATCTTCAAGAACAAAGGAAGAGGGAGGCATGTCAGCAAGATGGTGGAATAGGAGGTTCTGGACTCTCGTTCCCCCATGGACATATAGACTCAAAACAACACGTTTATCAGTTCACTTTGTGAGGAATCCAGAGATTGATGGGAGGCCCCTGCGCCCTGGGTGAGTATGAAACAAGCCACAGTGAAACTGGTGGGACCAGCTGGGACGCCTTCTTGTCATAATCTCCACCACTGGCACAGGGCCATGCAACTGGAAGAGAACCCCCAAGAACCCAGCTTCTCCTGAGGAGTGAAGATTTTAGACTACACCTAGCACTCCAGTTTTTCTAGCTACTGCCCAAGGGTCTGGCTTCTCACTCACCTGTTTCCAAGAGCTGATAGAGCCCAACATTCACTGATCCCATGGGGGCTACAGAGAACAGAGCAACAGTTTGAAAGAGAGTACAAGCACTTGTTGTGGGTTCTCCTCCTGGTTCAGTGCACACGGAGAGGGCAGAAAAGTCCAGCTCCCAGCTTCTCTCTGAGAAGCGAAGGTGGACTGCACAGATATTACCAAAGAGACTGGCTTCTAACCTCCCTGTCTCTGACAGCTGACAGGACCTCGCATTCACTAGTGCCCTGGGGGGTTCAGGGAACAAAGCAGTGGTGAATGAGTGTGCAGACACTCACCACAGCTCCTTTCCCTGGTCCAGCACAGAGTGGGCAGGCAATAAACTCTAGCTCCCAGCTGCTCTCTGGGGAGTGAAAGAGTTGGTCACACATATAGCATCTCAACTTCTCTGGCAGCTTCTCAAGGGACCAGCTTTCTTGCCTGTCTTGGAGGGTTGATGGGACCTGGTGGACTCTAGATATCTAGGGACCTCTATGAACCTCTGTGAACAAGAAAGCGTTTTGCACTAGCATGAGGGTTTGAGAGGCACTCAGAATCTTTGAACAGGTGACTGTAAGGGTCTTCTGTACAACGCCAAGCTGTTTTGTCTAATGAACAAACACCAAATCAGAGTGGAGGAAAATGAACAAACAAGGAAATAAGTACCGAATAAAAGAAGAAGATAATTCTCCAGAAACCAACCCTAATGAAATGGAGATATGTGATTTACCTGATAGAGGATTCAAAATAACTGTCTTAAAGATGCTCATGAGGTCAGGAGAGTAATGCATGAACGAAGCAAGAATTTCAGCAATAGGACAGAAAATATTAAAAAGGACAAAACACAAATCATGGAGCTGAAGAATACCATAACTGAACCAAAAACTTCCAAAAAGGAATTCAATATCAGACTAGATCAAGCAGAAGAAAGGATCAGCAAACTTGAAAACAGGTCATTGGAAATACTCCATTAGAAGGGGCAAAAGGAAAAAAAGAATGAAAATGAGTAAAGATAAGTGACTTATTAGACCCCATAAGCAGAGCAATGTAGACATTACGGGAGTCCCAGTAGTTAGAAGAGAGTGAGACAGGGGCAAAAGCTTTTTTAAAGAAACAACGGCTGAAAACTTTCCAAATCTTAGAAAGGATATGGATTTCCAGATTCATGAAGCTGAAAGGATCCCACACAAGATCCATACAAAGAAGCTTACCCTAAGACACATTATACTCAAAGTGTCAAAAGTCAAAGACAGACAGAATTTGGAAAGCAGTGAAAGAAAAGTCTCTTGTCATGAACGAGGGAATCTCCATGAGGCAATCAATCAGCAGATTTCTGAGCAGGTACCTTGTAGGCCAGCAGGGCGTGAGATGATACATTCAAAGTGCCGAAAGAAAAAGCTTGCCAGTCAAGAATGCTATACTCAACAAAACTGTCCTCCAAAGTAAAGGAGAGATAAAACTTTCCTAGACAAACAAAAGCTAAGGGAGTTTACCACCACTAGAAATGTCTTACAAAAAATGCTACAGGGAGTTCTTCAACTTCAAATGAAAAGACACTACACAACAACATAGTACATAAGAATGTATAAAATTCATTGATAAAGGTAAATATATACACAATACAGAATACTGTATTACTCTATTGGTGGTGGGAAAATTACTTATTTTTATTTATTTTATTTTTACTTTTTGGTGGAGGGAGATTTGCCCTGAGCTAACATCTGTGCCAATCTTCCTCTGTTTTGCATGTGTGTCAGCACCACAGCATGGCCGCTAACAAGTGGTGTAGGTCTGCACCGGGGAACTGAACCCGGGCCGCTGAAGCGGGGCATGCTGAACTTAACCAATAGGCCATGGGGCCAGCCTAAAATCACTTTTAATTTTAGTATAAAAGTTAAAATATGAAAGTATTAAAAATAACTATAAGTAAAAATAATAATCAATGGATACACAATAGAAATATCTGTAAATTGTGGTATCAATAGCATATATCCTGGAAGGCAGGGAAATAAAAGTGTAGAGTTTTTGTGTGCAAGTGAAATTGTTATTAGCATAAAATAGACTGTAATAACTATAAGATATTTTATGTAAACCCATAGTAAACACAAAGAAATACCTAAAATAGTTAGACAAAAGAAAAAGAGAAAGGAATTATAACACATGAATACAAAACAAAAAACAAACAATGAAACACCAAGGAAGACAGAAAGAGGGAAAAATACAGACAAAAGAACTACAAGACAAACAGAAAAGAGTTAACAAAATGATAATAAATACTTCCTCACCTATAATCAGTTTAAATGTAAGTGGATTAAACTCATCAATCAAAAGGCGTAGAGTGGATAAATGGCTTAAAAAACAATATCCAACTATATGCTGTGTACAAGACACTCACCTTTAGATCTAAGGACACACATGGGCTGGAAGTAAATGGATGTAAAAAGACATTTCATGCAAATAGGAACCAAAAGAGAGCAGAGGTGGTTATAGTTATATCAGATAAAACAGACTATAAGTCAAAGACTATCATAAGAGACAAAAAAGGTCATTATACAATGATAAAAGGGTCAATTAGGAAGATATAACATTATAAATATATATAAACCCAACACCAGAGCACCTAAATATATAAAGCAAACACTGACAGATCTGAAGGGAGAAATAGACAGCAATAAAATAACAGTATGAGACTTCCACATCCCACTTTCAATAATGAATAGATCAAGTAGACAAAAAATAAACAAAGAAATACTAGAATACATGATTAACATCATGGACCAAATGGACCAAACAGACATAAACAGAATTTTCAACCCAAAAACAACAGAATATATCCATTCATCTCAAGTACACACAGAACATTTTCCAGGATAGGTTACATGTTAGAGCTGACAAAACAAGTGCTAACAAATTTATGAAGACTGAAATCATAGCAAGTATCTTTTCTGATTACAACAGAATGAAACTAGAAATCAATAGCAGAAGGAAAACTGGAAAATTCAGAAATAGGTGGAAATTAAGACACTTCTGAACAACCAATGGGTCAGAGAAGAAATCAAAAGGGAAATTAGAAAACAGCTTGAAAAAATGAAACTGAAAACACAACAGATCAAAACTTATGGGATGCAGCAAAAGAAGAACTAAGAGGGAAATTTATAGCAATAAACACTTACATTCAAAAAGAAGAAATAACCTAACTCTATGCCTCAAAGAACCAGAAAAAGAACAAACTAAACCCAAAGTTAGCAGAAGGAAAGAAATGATAAATATTAGAGCAGAAATAAATGAAATAGAGAATAGAAAAACAATACCAAAAAAAAAAAAAAAAGAAAATCAATGAAACTAAGAGTTGGGTTTTTTTAAACATAAATAAAACTGACAAACCTTTAGCTAGAATAGCAATGTAAAAAACAGAGAAGACTCAAATATATAATCAGAAATGAAGAGGAGACATTATAACTGATGCCACCAAAATAAACAGGACCCTAAAAGACAACTAGGAAAAATTATAAGACAACAAAGTGGAAAATCTAGAAGAAAGGGATAAATTCCTAGGAACATACAACCTACTAACACTGAATCAAAAAAATAAAATAAAAAGTAAGTCTGAACAGACCCATAACAACTAAGGAGAATGAATTAGTAATCAAAAATCTTCCAACAAATAAAAGCCCAGGACCAGATGGCTTCACTGGCAAATTCTACCAAACATTTAAAGCAGAATTAATGCCAATTCTTCTCAAATTGTTCCAAAAACCTGAAGAGAAGGAATACTTCCAAACACATTTTATGAGGCCAGTATTACCCAATACCAAAGCCAGCAAAAGACACCACAAGAAAAGAAAACTACAGGCCAATATCCCTGATGAACATTAGATGCAAAAGTCCTCAACAAAATACTAGCAAACTGAATTCAACACTTTGCTAGTATTAAACAGTAAAACGATTAAAACAATCATGCACCATGACCAGGTAGGATTCATCCCTGGCATGAAGGATGTTTCAACATACGAAAATCAATTAATGTGACACGTCACACTAACAAAATAAAGGATAACATCATGTGACCACCATAATAGAAGCAGAAAAAGCATTTAAAACCCAACACCCTTTCATATAAAAACACCCAATAAACCAGGAACAGAGGGAAATTACCTCAACATAATAAAGGCCATATACGACCAGCCCACAGCTAATATCACACTCAACAGTGAAAACCTGAAAGCTTTTACACTAAGATCAGGAACAACGCAATGATGCCCACTCTCACCACTTCTATTCAATATAGCCCTGGAAGTCCTAGCCAGAGCAATTAGAGAAATGAAAAGGAAAAGGAAATGAAGGAAGGAAGGAAGGAAAAAAAGTCACCCAAATCAGAAAGGAAGTAAAATTGTCTGTTTTAAAATGGTGTGATCTTATATACAGAAAACCTGACAGATTCCGCCAAAAATATGCTAGAACTAATAAATCAATTCAGTGAAGTTGCAGGACACAAAATCAACATGCAAAAAAATCAGTTGTGTTTATATATGCTAATAATGAATTATCTGAAAAGGAAATTAGGAAAACAATCCCTTTTGCAATAACATCAAAAAGAATAAAATACATATGCGTAAACTTAGTTAAGGAAGTGAAAGACTTGTATACTAAAAACTACAAAATACTGATTAAAGAAATTAATGATAACAGAAACAAAAAGAAGGACATTCTGTGTCCATGGATTAGAAGACTTAATATTGTTGAGATGTTGATACTACCCAAAGCAATCTACAGAGTCAATACAAAATCTCTGGCTTAGAAAGGACAAATCTAAAATTCATACGGAACAACAAAGGACCCTAAATAGCCAAAACAATCTTGAAAAGGAAGAGCAAATCTGGAGGCATCACACTTCCTGATTTCAAAATATTTTACAAAGGTACAGTAATTAAAACAGTATGGTACCGGCATAAAGACAGATATATAGACAAACGGAACAGAATAGGGAGCCCAGAAATAAACCCACACATATTCAACTGGCCTTCAACAAGGGTGCCAAGAACATGCAACAGGGAAAGATAGCGTCTTCAACAAATGGTGGAAAACAGGATATGCACATGCAAAAGAATGAAAGTGGACTCTTATCTTACATCATACACAAAAGACAATTCAAAATGAACTAGAGACTTAAATACAAGACCTGAAACTATAAAACTCCTAGAAGAAAACACAGGGAAAAGCTTCATGAACTTCTTCTTGGCAGTGATTTCAAGGATATGACACGAAAAGCACAGACAACAAAAGCAAAAGCAGACAAGCAGGACTACAATATACGCAAACCCCTTATCTGATATGGGGTTAATTTTCAAAATATGGAAGGAACTCTGACAACTCAACAGCAAAAAAACTAATAACCCAATTAAAAAATGGGCTAAAGACTTGAATAAACATTTCTCCAAAGAAGATACAGACATGGCCAACAGGTATATGAAAAGATGCACAACATCACTAGTCATCAAAAAATGCAAATAAAAACCACAACGAAATACTACTCCACACCTGTTAGAATAGCTATTATCAAAAAAACAAAGACAAAAAGTGTTGGCGAGGATGTGGAGAAACTGGAATCCTTGTATACTGTTGGTTGGAATGCAAAATGGTGCAGCCACTATGGAAAACAGTATAGAAGTTCCTCAAAACATTAAAAATAGAACTACCATATAATCCAAGAATCTCACTTCTGGGTATTTATCCAAAAGAATTGAAATTAGGTTCTCGAAAGAGAAGTTGCATTCCCATTTCATTGCAGCACTAATCACAATGGCCAAGATATGAAAATGACCTAAAAGTCCATTAATGGAAGAAGGGGTAAAGAAAATATGGTATATACATACAATGCCAAATTATTCAGCCTTAAGAAGAAAGCAAATCCTGCAATATGAGACAACACGGACGAACCTTGAGGATATTATGCTAAGTTAAATAAGACTGCATAGAACAAACACTACATGCCTCCACTTACATGAATTATCTGAAATAGTCAAAATCATAAAAGAAAAATAATAGGATGGTGGTTACCAGGGGCTGGGTGGCTGGGAAATAGGGAGTTGCTAATCAACATGTATAAAATTTCATTTTTATAAGATGAAAAAATTCTAGAGGTCTGCTGTACAAGACTGTGTCTATAGATAACAATACTATATTGTACACCTAAAAATCTGTTAAGAGGTTAGATCTCATGCTAAATGTTCTTACCATAATAGAAAAAGGAACAAAGGAAGACTTTCAGAAATGGGGAAAATGTGGATAATGATAAAAGATTATATTTAAGTTCCTTAAATATATTACTATTTCAAACAAAAATTACACTGATGTCTCACGGAGTTCTAAGTGTACATAGATGAAGCTCATATGACAACTAAAACATTAAATATACAGGAAAGACAGTAAAATGCCCTATACGGCGTCATCAAGGTTTCTACATTTTATAATATTAACTCCATGTAAGTAGAATGTGAAAGTTTAGAAATGTATATTGTAATTCCTAGAGCAACAAGTAAAAATATGTAACACATAGAGGCATAGCTAAAAAACAACAGAAATAAAATGAGAAACAAGAGAAAAAAAATGCATTTAATTTTAAACAGGGCAGAAAGGGGAAACCAGAGGAACAAAACAGCTGAGGGACAAACAAAAATTATAGACCTAAATCCAACCATAAAAATAATTACATTAAATGTTAACAATCTAAATGCTCCAAGAAGGAAGAGATCATCACAGTGGATAAAAAAGCAAGACCCAAATATACACTGCCTACAAGAGATGAGTTCTAACATAAAGATGCAGGTAGGCTGCAATTACATGAATAGAATAAGAAAAGCCATTAAGTAGTAAGTATCAGAAAGTAGAATGGCTGTTTAAGTATCAGTTAAAATAAACCTCAAGACAAAGAGTATTACCAGCGTCAAGACAAATATTTCTTAATGATAAAAGCAACATTCAACAGAAAAGACAATTCTAAATGCGCATGGACCTAATAAGAAAGGCTCAAAATACACGAAGCAGAAATGGACAGAATTAAAGGGAAAAATGGAAAACTCCACAACTGTTTTAAAATATCCTAAAATCTCTAGTGAAATCTAGCCACTGCCTGCTTCCACATCCTCTCCTCCTGCCCATTCTCTCCAGAGCTCACTTGACTCCCAAAGTACTTTCTTCTCCCTCGATTGGCTAACTCCTCTCTCATGCCTCCGAACCTTGGCACACACCATTCTCTCTCCTTAGAACATTTTCATTTTCTTTTTGGGTAACTACTTTCACTCCAAATGTCCCTTCCTCAGAGATGCTTTCCCTGTTGATTATATCTCTCTCTGAGTGTGTGTGTACATAAAAGAGAGAGAGACATCACTTACTACGTAAACTGTAGGATATCAATGCACAGAGGCTACCACTACCTAGCACTGATCTTAGCACAACGTTTGACATTCGTTAGCATTCTATAAATATTTTGAATGAAGTAGGTCATGAATGAAAGGAGGTAAGTCATTTATTTTTCTTTCTTTTTAGCATGAAGGACACCTGAACATGCTCTGAAAAAGGAGAGGTGGGAAAGAAACGGGTACAGAGTGAGAAGAGGTCACTGGCTGGAACAGAAGAAGAGGGTACAAAGGTATTCATAGAATTTCTTAGAGAGAAAGCAGCAGTGACAGATGAAGAAAAATCGGTGAATACGAATCAGATGGCTTACTCTTCATATATCTGTGAATCAGGAAGCTGGGAGTGTGCAAGGGAAAGCAGCTGGAGTCACAAACAGCTGAATGTTTCACCGTGCTGAGCTTCTGTTTCAAAGAGCTCATTCATTCCTTCATTCATTCATTCCACACCATTCAGTAGCATAGAGAAGATATAAAACTTCTACTCCAGTTAGCCTGGGTTGCTGGGCTGCCTTACCTGATACACTGTGAATGAAAACTGGTAGCTAGAATGCCAGGCCCCTTGGGAATGGTAAACATATTCATTCCATGTAGTTGAACTGCAACTTCTTGAATGCCCTTGTGTGATTTGGGTGAGAGAGGACAGATAGGGTACGTAAAGGCATGTTCACGTTGTGCTGAAATGAAACTGTGGCCTATTTTAATCGAGCCATGGTACAGTTGTAAAGTCTGGGGCGAGTCTGTAGGAAGTGGGAAGGACTCCTGCCAAGGTACACCACAGATGTGCACTCATACAGCACGCTGCCTTATTTTTATCAGTCATGTGTAAACACACAGGCCATTAGCAACTGAAAAACATGGAAAAATTTGTTCTGCATTGTGCACTAAAAAATAAACTACAAGTGGTTCCACATCTTGGGTTCATCTTAGGTTCACTGAAGTATGTATCATCTAGTATCAACTGAGAAGAGAAAGCTCAAGCATCTTGTCAGTCCAGTGGACATTCAAAGGTTCAAGGTAATCTGGGAAAAAGAGAGTTTCTCTAGCAACTCCAACAGCTCCTGAGGCAAGAATCTCTGAAATCACATCAACAAGAAGGAAACTAACACGTTCAGTTTGCCCCCAAAACAGAATGTCACTATCTGAATCGAAACTATTATTTGAAACATCACACATAATCTGATGAATCATTTCTTGGATAGTAATGGTTAACTTTACTCATAGTTATCACTTCTGAATCTCTAAAGCAATATTTCTGAAATTATTTTATTTTTAAGAAAGCTACATCACTTTTTACACTATTTCAAAAAAGCACAGCATTTCAAATAGAGTAATATTCACAATTTTCACCTCCCTCAATTATAAAACCATACCAAGGGCAAAAACAGAACTATTCTCAGGTCATTCTTTAATTAATTAGTAATAATTATGAATATTATATACAAATCACTATGCTAAACATGGAAGATAAAAATCCTACTAATAAGAAATTTATAGATAAGTTGAAAGATAAGAGATATGCACATATAATGACAATATGAAGCAAAAAGAAGTAAGTGCCCAAGGAAAGGAAGCAAGCAAGCACTACAAGATTTCAAAGAAGTCCTCACTATAAAGGACATTATTGGAACAACTGGCAAAACTTGACTGAGCTCTGAGGATTAGACGATAGTAATAGATCAGTGTTAATTTTATGATGCCAATGGTTGTATTATGGTTAAGTGTGTGCTTGTTTGTAAATTACCCTCAATCCTAATCCAGTCTTAGAGACAATCATTTGCAGTTTGACAATCACAGTTATTTGAGATTCTATGTCCACATTTATTTTTATTTTTAAAAAAACCATAATGGTATTAAATGGTCTAGAAAACTCTTTTTACATTCGATGGTGACAAAAAGTTCATGCTGTTGTTATGAATTATCAGAAACCCTATTTAGATATGAGGAAAGTGAAACCGAAGAACAAAATAACTTATCGAAAGCATGTGTCTATTAAACTGTGGTGCTGGAAGCTGAACAAAGCTCTTCTGGCTTTTTTATCCCACGCTCTTCCCACCACATAGCGCTGTCTCAGCTCCTCCTGAAGGGCTCTGCTCAGCTGTCACTGTGAGTCAGGAAATTCTGTGCTGAAGAGCACAGTCCACAGAGGAGGTGACGGGGTGTCAATCCAGCTCTGAGCTGTGAGAACACGTCTCAGTTTCCTCTTTTCACAAAAGGATTAAACAACAATAGCACTCCTCACAAGTCCGAGGGGAAGCACGGAGAGGATGAAAATGAACTCATACCTACAAAGCACTGAGAACGTGCATGGGTGCACAAGAAACATTAAATTATTATCATCTCTACAAATTCAGATACCCTGATCTATAAACGATCACAGCTCTTTTAGGAATTTAAAACAAAGGGAATGAAGAAATTTGAACAAGTGCATTTTTTACTAATAGGAAATATGTATTTCAATTCTCTCTTAATTTAGGGGGAGTTCCTTGCTTTGTAAGAGGACTATTCATCAACTCGCAGCAGAAGACTTCATCTCCCACTGTTACGTTTATCACCCAAAAAAATCACAGATTTTGCCTCAACATTTATCCTTAGAAAACCCAAGAGCCTTATGTGCAAACAGGTCCCTAGGAGCCTGTCCTTAACGATCTAGAATTCTTAAAATAGGTAAACATTTTAAATTCTCCTTCACGCTTTTCAAAGTGTCAATTGTTATGCTTATCATCACTTTTGATACATAGCAGGTTACAATAAATGATGCCTGGGCTACCAGACCCCACTGGAACGAACTACTAATTATTTTGCACATGAAATCTTAAGTTATTACCAAGAAGCGTGGGAATTAATAAAAGAAACCTTAACTAAATTGGAGTTGTCGGGAAGGCCTGTAGGGGGAGCTCTCAGGGCCTGTCACACATCATCAGTTACACCAAACAGAAAGAGATGGACATTTGGATCTTGGACAGGAAGTAAAACTACTTTACTACTAAAGGAAGACTTCTCTCCCCACCTGGCAACAGCCCAGCCAACAAGAAATGCCACAGCTCAGCCAACGAGAAGCCATTGGCGCTCTGAACTCTTACTTTCCCCCACTGAGTTTCATTTAGAGCAGCCTCTCTCTATTCCCCTTTTCTCTATAAAGGCAGCTCCCCTCCTTTCTTTTCCAGATTAGCCCATGGTGTACCCATAGCATGCACATCCACACATCCCAAATTGCAATTCTTTGGGCTATTTCCAAATAAACTCATTTTGAGATAAAATAAGAGGCAAATTTGCTATTTAAGTTGATAGAAGTAAAAATAGCACAAATAAGTGTTCAATATAGATCCTTATCCACAATGGGTATCAATCATTCCGAATAGGCAAAAAGTATCTGAAAACTATAGATTCATTAATTCATGTAAACATTCACTTAACATCTACTGAATACTTCCTATGTGCCCAATACTACCAAATTCTAAGTGCTGGGGATATTGCCATGGATAAAACAAACATTTCTGCCTTCTTTGGACTTGTACTTTAATGGATATGAATCAGGAATTAGCATGAGTTCTACTTGTATGAAAGGTACATAATTATCTATCATTCATAATGGATTCTTTAAGTTCCTCTACTGAAGATGGCTATCAAGAAATCTAGCCTATTATTACCTGAAATAATATTACTGTGAACCACCTCCACCAAAAAATTGTTCTCCTGACACAATGAAAGCCTGACCCATCAAAGTTTAACAACATCAAGAATATAAAGAAAACCACAAATTTAACTAGTGCCAGCTAGTACTTGGTTCCACTTTCATGGAGTATGACAATAAGAAATTCTGGGTAGCAATCTAGTCTGTCCAGAGTCAGAAACTTATACTCTATGAAATTAATTTACTTTGAAAGGCTAAAAACTTCCAAATAAAATATTCTAAATCACTGTAAAATAAACTTCCATCATAAATATGGCCGTCCCCGATGTTGTATATTTTTTCTGTATATGTTTCTGCATATGGATATACTAGGTGAAAATAAGCCATTCATGTGTCTTCATGTAATATACATACACACAAATGGACACACACATACATATATTATGTATATCCATAAACACATGTATAATGTATACACAAGATAAACAGTTCCACATACACCGACATCTCACATCATTACGATCTGTTGAAGAAATTACTTTCCCTGGTATTTCCTCATTTCTCCCATATGGCTCTTCTGCTTGGGAAAGGGTTGGGAAGAAAGAGTCAAGAGAAATGAAACCTCTACCTTTAAATGGTTATGTTTTAAATATCTATTTCACTGGGACACTAATATACTAAATACATAATTTATTTTCTCCAGTTTTCCATCTTGTACAGAGAACCACATAATAAACATTCAAACCTTCCCTCTCAGTGCCCATTAGCGACTTGGTGGAATTGAGTGCCTGTGCTCACAATGCCGACTGGGTACCGACTCTACACCTGATGGATAGATTCCTGCGAGGCGTCATGAGAAATATTCTCTCTTACAAAGGTCTCAGTCTCACAGGGCACACCACATACACACAGGTTTAAAAAGTACCAAATTACAGAGTGGACAAGCAGGTCAAACACACTGTCCTCGAGGGGGTGCTCAGGGAAGAGACAGTCTGCATCCACCACATACGTCTCCCAGAGCCAGAAATTCTTTGATGTGGCACAGAAAAGTCAAAGACTAACTAAGGCCACACCTCAAAGAGCACAGATGTTTAAATATCAGGCAGATCAGAAGCAAGTGCAGAAACAAAATGAAAAAAGAACCCAAACATATTAGAGAAAAAACAGGGCCACAGTGAGGTTTTCTCCAAGATATCATGAAAAGCACTGAAAAGAGAATTGCTTTCTTACTGTGTGGGTCAACGCTATTTAATACCATGCCCCGGGTGAAACCATTTCACACACCACTGCACACTGCGCTTCCCAAGGGCACGGACCACACCACGCTGTGGTCACTCTCCTCTAGCACCTTACTCCCTTTTCCTGTCAACTTCTTAAGGAAAAGTGCTCCTAGATGAAGGCCTGAATGGCCTGCCACTTAGTGAAGTCAACTATGGCAGTTTAGAGAAATGGAGCCAGAAGGAATTAAAACCCAGTGACACCACATTACCTGTGTGACCTTGAGTGAGTCATTTAACCTCTCCATATCTAAGTTTCCTGACAGGCAGAATGGAGATAATAATAGCTTCCACGTGAGGATTAAATGAGTTGGGGTATAGAACAACGCTCCGCTCACATTAACCTCCACATAAGTACTGACTGTATTTCAAAAGAAGGAACATGGATGACCTCACATGCAACATGTTTTGAATCACAATCTTTAAAACTATGAGACCACACATTTGTCCTATATGTTCCTAGAAAGTATTGTAACAAATCTATACTTACGTAAATTCAGCACTTCCAGATCAAATCTCCTCAGAGGACATTAAAACAACAGGCATAGCTGTGTTGTACATTGACAAGTATTGTGTATGTATTATATACTTGCATATAAAATTCCTTCTATTACTCACATTCTCATAGAGAGCTTGAAGGGTCTCCAGGTCAACCACGGAATTGTCCAAGTTCACAACAGCTGCGAAAAAAAGACAAAAGAAAGAATGTAAATTGCCATAAGCCAGCCGTGAAAAAACGGTTGACCATCTCAAACACTAGTGACCACCTCCAGCATGGTGCTCACGAGCCAGCAGGCAGAGGGTGCAGGGGCTCCACCTTCAATGCATCCACTTGCCCCACTACCAAGATGGCGCCCTAGGAAGCTTACTGGAGCCAGTGGCCAGTGTTAAAGCTCTCGCTTGCTCCACAGATGCGCAGTTCCATGAATATGGCCCAAAGGTCAAAGAGAAACTGTAAGTCTGTCTTTCATGGCCCAACTGAATGAATTTGAAAAATCTGCTTAATGCCAGAAAAATAGGCAAATCACTCATGTTATTCCCACATCCTAGTTTTATATCCATAAATGCTCATGTCCTCCAATTTATCTAAAGACACTTGACAAAGGCTAAATCTAGTCACTAACCTGGTGGATTTAGTATAATAACAGGAAATGCATCTATCGTTTCAACTCCTTAAAGTGCTATAATCTAGGGACAATTCTTTGATTATGGTGTTATTAGCACAGATGCATCCTTAGAAATCCATCCATAATAGACAAACTAACCATGCTCAAACAACGAAGAGGGAGAACGGATAATCAAAAACTGGCAATATCTTCTCAAATGCATTTCTTGGCCCAGGAAATGTACTGAATTCTGGAGCCGGTGTGTTTTATTACTTAGTTTGGCATAGGTTAATCAAAGCATTCTGCATTACCCACGTGCATGGCAGCTAGAAATGAGATGAATTTGCCCCGAACAGATTTCTGCCAAGTAGCCAGTAGGATTAAAGATTTCTGGGAAAATATCACAAAGTAGATAACCACAAATTGGCTAGATTTATTTTGATAATTGAGGCATTTTACGATGTCTTTTTTCTCAACACAAAGTACACGAGACATTTTCTAGTCGACTCTGGCAAAATCCCAAGAAAGAATCAGGAAAGACGAGCAAAATGGAGGCAAAAGATGGACAGGAAATCTAACTCGGATAATTTAGCATTTCTACTTGAAGATGGGAACAGAGCTCAGATTCACCAACAAATATTATACCAAGTAGAATATGATACTTCTGCCCTAATAATATTCCACTATCTCAAAAACAAAATTAGGTCTCAAATATAAATCTAAGGATCTGATTCAGATTCATAGACAAATCTTTTTACTCCTTAACCATGTAAGGCAAACATATCACAAACCGTTTAACGTTTCACAGTACTAAAAGCATACCCTGACTCCCTCTGACTATATTTCAAAAATTAATTAAAAGAGATTAACAAATGATTTCCACTGGAGGTAACATGGCTATAAATAATGTAACAAAACGCATAAAACCAAAATAAAGATAGCAAATTCATGTATGGAATTACCCTCTATACATTTGTGCAGAGTCTAGCCCTTAAAGAAAATCTTACAATGAACCCAAAGGTCTCTGACTTCGAATTCATTAGCTAATAATCCAGTATTTCTACATTCCTCTGATGACACAGCGAGAAATTGATTGGAAAACTATGAAGGAAATGCCAGTAGTCAACTTAGTGTAAGATTTCATTCTCAGAACAAGGAAAAGAAACACAATAAAATCATTCATACTCAAGTCAAAGCTCATAAAAGACACAATTGTCCTGTGACTTAATCCATCATTTTAAAACATACTATTCTTTCTACAAGTTTTCCCTACACGAAACTTTACTTGTGAACATAACTGAGGTTTCTTATCTTTTTATCTCATCAACGTCAGCTACTAAAGAATATCTTAATAAATGTCATACAGTCCTAAGCAAGTCCTCAAAACGTCTTAATCTATAAAATCTCATTTTTTAATCATCCACAGAAATCTTCAACAGAAAGCAACACTATTACTACGCCTCCACACAATTTCCTCTTAATCGGATTCACAGTTAAGAGATGCTAACACAATGCAGTGGGAATCCGCGGTTTTGAGGGAATAATACAGTCATGCTTCAGTAGCTGAAAAGAAAGCAAGATTAGATCCTGGCAGACAGAGGGATGCAATGACAGGAGTTCTAGATAAGAAATAGAAGTAGAAGATGTAAGTGGGGAAAGGTTAAGCCTATTGAGGGGCAACATTTCCTCAATTTGAAACGCACATTTCAACATTTCAGACGCCAGAACTGAGACTAAAATTCATATACTACCAAATTTCTAGTAGTGTTTTCCATCGCTCCCTCCCTTAAAATCTGTGATGAGACTGATAGTGCATTTTCAGCAAAGGATCTGGCGCGTGGTTGGTTAATGTCATTTCCCATGCCAGCTCTCACAAAAGTTCAACTCCTCTGGTTCTAATAACCCTTATTATCTAACCCAAAGTCAAACGTTTCTTTTTCTTCTATTTTTGTCCCAGTGCCCTCATGTACCAAAGAGAACAAGTGCAACTGCATTTGTGACGGGCTGGCACCTTCCGTCTGAACGATGACTATCAGAACTAAATGTACATCCCGACAGACAGCTCTTGGGTGTTGTCCATACACTCTGCCTTCTCCACTCAGCTTTGAAACTAATAAGCATGAGACTCAGATTTCAGAACATAAATAAATCCAAAGTTTGTAAGAATATTCAGTGATCAATCTTTAATTCAGATTACTTTATTCTCTAATACTCAACTAAGTGCGAATGTGATTTACACTTCAGGTTAGAGGCCAAATATTTCACACGCATTTCCTCCTCTTTGTTCTGGACCTTCAGGAACACCCATCATTGTCTGGGACTCATCACATTCCCACCCATCCATTCCCCTGCAGGCCTGTAAAGCAGTTTTAATTACTTTCCCATAAAATAGATATAAATAAATGTTACTTCAAATTTAACCAAGCAGCATCTGTTCTGTTTTTACGTGGAAGGGTGCAAGGACTGAGGAGATGTTAAGAGGAAACTCTGGTCTTCTTTGCACATTAAAAGATTATTCATTTATTTATAAAGTATGCTAACTTTCCAGGATTAAAACACAGAGAGATTTTTACTAGTCTCTTTAAACAACCATAAACGACCATGTGTTAAGAATCCTCCAGGCCAAAATGGATAGCAACTTTATTTTTAAAGCTTTAAATTTTATAAAATGCCAATGACGTGATAAAGCAGTAGAACACAGAACTCTTTCTGGCTTTTCTACCAACAGGCTGTGTGTCTTTGATCAAGATATAAGCTTCTCTGAGGTTTAATCAAGCGGGATAATAACTTTGTAGCACATATTTATCATGTGGAGAAAATGGTTTTTTAGTAAGAAGGATAATTCAAGAAGCCTTGAAACAATATATGTAATTAATTTTAAAATGTAAATTATCTGTGAACACGTTGGTTAGAAACTAGAGACAGAGCTGGGAATGTGCTAGATTAAAATTAGGTTCAAGATTAAATATTTGCTTTCAATAATTAAAAGTTGGGACCACAAATAGTTCTTTTCTTCATAAACTCCACTGGGACGCGCTCACTGAAACCCAATGCCCTTTTAAGCCATGTCGTTGCAAAATGCAGAATGAAATAGCCTATTTTAGAAGTCCAATAGTCAATTTAATTTAACCTAAGATATTAAAAATGTCTCAAAATGTCCAATCAGGAAAAAAAAAATCTACTTTCTTTTGATTTTAAGATATTGTATTTCATAAAAAGAATTACAAAAAGGGCAACTCAAAACGACCAAGGATTACAGCTCCAACGTAGGAAATGTCTGTGTGCTGGACACATGACATTGTGTACACGTGTATATGAGCAGGCGACAGTCATATGTCTAGATCACATTGCCTGGACACATGGTCTTTGCTGCTAATGTGTTCTGCATAGCCGCCTTCTACGACACCAGACATGTGGGTCATGTTTCTCGTTCTAACTTACCACAACATTACATAACCCACAGACTAGAGCGCAAGGCAACATCCCTGTCTGAACCTGTGCAGGATAAAAAGAATCCTGTCTCCACTTTCAGTCACAGAATGGCACAGAAGGAAAAGGGCCATATTTTAAGAGCTTGTGTTAAAAGAAACTCATGTAAAACAAAACAAAAGTTCACAAAACATTATTAGCCCCGTTTATAAATGTTTCAAGTGTTTTGAGTAGCCAGACAAAGTAGTTCACTTTATTGGTATAATTCAATATGACGTGATCAGCCCCATTCAATGCGACATTCTGAGCCACGGAACGCTGTTAGTGCCTGCCTTACTCCAATCTTGATTTCCTTGTTAGTCTGGGGTCTCCTGGAAGGGACAAGAGTAGTGCTCTTGATGGCCTCTTCTCGCCCTCAGCTCTGAACACTATCCCAGCCACTGTGGTCTCCTGCCTTAATCCCACCTCCCTCCAATATGATCTGTTAAAGTGGAGGCAAAGACTCCCAAAAGAAAACCTCATAGCGTTTATTACCAGGTGTATTTGTTATCCATTTCTGCAGAGCAAAATGCACTAAAGCTTAGGGACTTAAAACAACAAACGCAAATTATCTCACAGGTTCTGTGGGTCAGCAATCAGCTGGAGTCTAGCCAGGCATCTTTGCCTCATGGACTCTCACTGGCCTGCAGTCACGGTGCTGGCTGGGCTGCGGTCTCATCTGAAGGCTCCACAGGAGGATCCGTGCCCCATCTCACGTGGTTGTTGGCCGAATTCAGTTCCTCAGACCAAGGGCCTCAGCTCTTCACTGGCTGTTGGCTGGAAGCCTGCCTCAGTTTCTCCCTGGATGAGTCACTCCATAGAGCAGCCCACGACAAGGCAGCTGGTTTCCCTCAGACTGAGAGAGGGCCATGCAAGACAGGGCCACCCTCCCTTTGTAACCTACTCTGTGAAGCGACATCCCACCACCACTGTCATAGCCTATTCATCCTGAGTCTCTAGGTCCAGCCCACATACAAGGGGAGGAGATCACACACGAGTGTGACTACCAGGGGGCGGGGACCTTTGCAGGCCCTTGGAGAGGCTGCCCACCACGCCAGGTGGCTAACTCGTGGCTGTTTCTTCCTTGGACTTGAACTCTCCACTTGTGGCTCTCCATTGCCCTCTCCCATTTATTAATTTCACTGCTGTTTTCACCTCCCTATTAGACTCCAAGTTCACAGAGGACACGGGAGGCATCACAACTCAGTGGAAAGATGAAATGCACTGGTCGGGAAAGCTGCCTTCCTGCATCCGTGAAGCATATCACGTGAGCTGAGCCTCCTAAACTCAAGGAGAGAGCCCTCTCCAGGGCACAGGAGAGGCAATCTACAGAGACCCAGAGACACGAGACGCCAGGGACAGACCCTGCCCTCGACAGTTCCGTGGTCAGCCTGAGTCACTGCTTTGTCCTTCTCTGTATCTAGATGAACCTAGCACAGAAGAGGGTTGGGAAAACATGCTCGTTGAATGTTGAAAGGCTGAAATAGGCTGAGGTTAGTAATTCCCGAAAATTAAATAACTTCACCGGATAAAGTGAGTATTCCTCGAGAGAACCTGATTGTCCTTTCATTAACAATGAAATTCACTCTAGCTGACTTCAGAGTTCAAAACATAAAATACACAGACCATAATATGTAATGCCAAATCGTCACCTGACAAACAGCACTGGACGGCAATGCGACACAGCGGGCTCTGGAGTCAAACTGGCTCCACCACTTATTACCTGCATAACTAGAGACTCAATTTTCTCATCTGCAAAATGGGTCTAATAAGAGTACCCATCCTATAGGGCTCTTGCAGGAGATTAAATTATACAAGTAAGACACCCAGAAGCAGTGCCAGGCACAGGGCACACACTCAAAAAACGTTGGTGGTCATTGTTATCATTATTATGGCCCCTTTAACATTCCTATACAGAAAATAGTTTACTAATATCTTTCCAAATCAGTATCGTGATGGAGAGATTTTAGACAAACTAGGTTGAAAACATTCTCAGCAAAAAGGAAAATGACAGTTTCAGTCGTACTGACAGAATCCTGGGAAGTTAAACAAGCCCCACGTCAAAACCCTCGACACTGATCTTGCGGAAGGCAGGCGGGAAGGGAGCAGAGGCAGCAGAAGCTCCAACACCATGCGAGTGCAAATCACCCCATGTTCACAGTTCACGCCCTCTTCTCACTGACAGTCAAGAAGAGTGTGAGGGCTTCGAGAAACCTTCTTCACCCAACATGGAATTCAGAAGCCACAGGAAAAGCTAAGATGAAGTCAGCCTCGCAAACTGCTGAGAAGCAAAGATCTTTGTTGGAGTAGAAACGCATCTTAAGGAACAGATCAGAAGCATCTCGTATTTAAAATAGTTCCAGGCTCGTCATCATACCCTAGCCACCAGGAACCGAAATTCCCTAAGAGAGCTCTTTCAGGAATTGCAAGCAGCTTGTTGTTATATTTTAAAATCAGGGGAAAGGATATATATGAAGTTAATTTCTATTTCACTGCATACTTCAGGGAAATAGAAAATCTCACCTTTTGAGGGGAAGTAGTTGCTATGCAATTTATCTGACAATATTTATCTCTTTTGTAAGTGCAATATAAAACACTTGGGGATCTGCAGCTACATAAGCTTCCCCATCTAGAGGAGCTCACAACACGGGGAAGTGAAAAGACAGCAACAAATAATTACACTCCACTGTGAGCGCCAAGTAGAGCTCGTACAAATGGGAGACACGAAGAATAGAATCGTCACCTGGCAAACTCCTCAGAGTAACAGACAGATTGAAAGTGAATGAATAATTGATGGTCTAAATCCTAATAGCATCATCTGACATTCAAACGCTTTGTTTTATCTGAACTGTAACGCCTGTATTTTGATGAGAAGCATCTTTGGTTAAGATGGCACAGCCAACACATGCGTCCTGTTCTGCTCGCTCCTAAAGTTCCGCTAAAGCAATAGGAAAGAGATTTTTTTTTTAAGATACACTCATAAGGACTGAAAGAAACAAGAGATGACAGCAACAAAACATGGAAGCTAATTGTACCCGATGGAGCAGACCTGAAAGTGATGAATCCACAGCTGTCAGTGGGAATGCTGAGAACAGACCCAGAAGGCCAAGGAGATGGCAGCACCAGGGACCAATCCGACTGAGGGTAAAGGGTGAGTACCAGAAATAAGGAACACTGGGTGAATGGTGTCAGTCAGTTACATCTCCAGTCCAAAAACGCCCTCCCCAGCTCCGTCAGGCATATTCTCTTGAGAAATTAAAACAGTCTGTGCAAAGAGACGGCAAGCGCAGTTGCAGGCCAGGGCACCATAAACACGGGGACCATCTGCAGCACTGCATGTGGAATACAGAACCCCCAAATGCCAGGCAGCCTTCTTCTCCAATTTGGGGCCCAGAACACTGCCAGACAGACCCTCCCTCTCCCAGGCCAGACACTGGAAGTGTCTCACCACCCAAGAGAAGGAACAGAAGCTAAAGCCTTCGGTGGCTGCCCAAGGAGTAATGCACTCAGATAACGTTCCACCGAACCCAAGGCCAACAGCCGTGCACGGGGCTCACAGCTTCTCACCGGCTTCCCCTGCCCACTTTTAAGCTCGGACAGCCAAGGAGCAACTCATCTGCAGGATGCTTCCAGCACGGACGCTAGAGACCAAAAACAGGGAGAAGCCAAGACAAAACAGTAAAACGCCCCCATATACTCCAAACGCTTGCCTGTACTTGCTGTTCCCACGTTCTTCTCTGCCCTCTGCTTCCTAATCCTACCTCATTCAGCTTTTGTTCTGATTACTGAGTCACCGGCAACTTCGAGCCTGTGAATTGCACCTTTCCCAGCTCCCACAGCGTCTGACACGGTTAACCGTTCCTTCCTCCTGATACGTCCCGCTCCCAGGACGCCCCCCGCCCCAGACCCCGGCCTCTTCCTCCTACTTGTAATGCTCCGCACTCCTGTCTCCTTCGCTGGCCCCTTCTCTCCCCAGCCTCTTATTTTTGGCGGATCCCAGGGCTCGATCAACTTCCCTCTTCTCCCCTCTCCCTACACTCACCCCTTGGTGGTCTCCTCCAGTCTCTCGGCCTTAATCCAATAATAGAAGTATTTCCCTCTTCTTACCCAACTACATTTGTGGTTGCCTCTGGGTTTCACAAAACCAAACAATATAATGTTGGGGCACAGTTACATAGGTGGGCGAGAAACGGTAAGTGATTAACACAAACTGAGGACAGATTGGGGAGGGACGGAGATTTTTAAAAAGAGTATCTGTATTCTGGTGGAATTAAAGAGAAATAAGAGCTGAATTCCAAAATCTTTGATTTATTAGAAAGTGAAATGAAGGACACAGGGACTAGATGAGGGGAACAATGCCATTCATTCATGTTTGTTTAGAACTTAGTCCTCCCTCCAGGTTAAAAGTTTGGTTCATTTTAGGCTAATGTAGGGAGGGATGTCAGCCATTTAGAGTGTGGTGATGAAGATATTTGAAATATGAATCAATTCTTGACAATTAGCCACTTGACAATATGGCAAAAGCATTAAATATATTTGTACTAGTTAAAAATTGTTTTCAGTTGCAAAAAGAATACCTGACTAAATAATGACAAACAAAATTGAGATATGTTGGTATTGACTCAGGGGCTAAAAAAAAAGGTGAGGGCCAGAAATTTTTAATGGTCTTTAAATGTCTTTTCCTCATGTGGAAAAATAGCTGCCACAGCTCCATCCATCACTTTCGCATTCAAGGCAAAATGGAGGAGGAAAAAGGAAAGCAACAAGAAGGTATGTGCAATGCCTATTAATTATGAATTCTTAGCAGACTTCTACTTATTTCTCTCTGGCCAGAATAGTTTCCCATGGTCACCTAGAATGGAGGAGAAGCTGAAAAGTGTGGATAACGTGGACAAACAGCTGTCTCTAACAAAATAGCAATTTCAAGCTCCAGCCTAAGTAATCTGTAAAATACTTCCTAACTACCAAGGTTCATAATGACCTCCCTGACCTCTTGCTTCTACCCTTTAGCATAAATACAAGTCACGGGACACATTTCTGACTTTCCTTCTTTTGTATGTATGTGCCCTGCCCTCCCAAGGAGATTTTAAAGAGCCTGGTATCAGGGACCTTATCTTAGATATCATCAGCCCACACCAGGTTGTTCCATGTAGAGGAGAAAACTGAAAAAGCTTACAGCACAAAAAACAAAAGTCATTACTGCACCTTCAGAGAGAAGCCGTAAGAGCTAAGCTTAAGAAACAGACGGTACAAGCCACGTGTTTGCATACCGGTCCCATAAACTGAAGGCAGCCACACCTGAGAAAGCAAACGCCAAATGCTGGCACAGGCAGCAACATCTGCTGCCAACAGCACTACAAGCATAACTGTCGATGTGATGATGAAGGAGAAACTGAGGCAGGAAGAGTGCGAGAGAGATTTCTAGAAGAAGATGGTTCCTCTTCCTCCTTCACATGTGCAGCCTGTGGTGGATGCAAACGGTCAGTTTTCACTCACTCAGGAGTTTCTAGTACTGCCTTAACTGTCCTGCCAGGAAGATACACAAAGGAAAAAGAAGGGAAAAAATCAGCTTGGTAGAAATGCCTAGAATTATTATCCCTAAATTTGTATTTAAAACTCAATAAAGCATAGAAACCCTTGCTAGTGCCTGTCACTGTGCAAGCTGACGACAATGGAGTCCAGAATCGTGGACAGCATTCCTTCGTTGGAGAGCACTACCGCATTGATCCCCGCCTGAAAATCCACACACCTGGGGGGGGTTACTTTAAAAACTGTCAAAATGTATCACTTCACAAAGATTTCCTAGAGATGCACTCATGCAATTTTTAAAATTTTGTTTGATTTTGCTCGGCTTAACCAAACATATCCAACAATTTATTAAAACTAACATTCCTCAGAGGAAGACACTTGGTACTGTATTCATCTGAATATTTCACTTGATAATAAAATGCAACCAGATTTGCATTCTTTACACATCCGACCATCAACCATGCTCGAGCACCTGGGAGCGCGGGCCTGTCCCACACACGCACACACGGCACGCCTGCACCGTGGGAAACCTGCTAGAATACATGATGCTGCCATTTTTAAAACACGCGGGAACACACGAGCTCTTGAATGATACTCCAGGTAACTCTGTATTATCTAAAGACCACAATAAATTAAATGGCAAATATACCAAGAGCATTCTTTTTTTTATTCCAAGTTAAAATGGTGGCATTCCATTCCTTATATTCGTAAGATTTCTCAATTTTATTATCGCCCTTCCTGTTCAAGTCCTCAGCAGATATGAACGTATTTACTAGGAAGTTTTAATTTGCCAAAATAGTGACTTAAAAGTCTTGGATTGCACCAACATGACTTGAAACCTCAAACCTCGTGATTTGGATTCAGACCTGAATTAAAAGCATGGCACCATGACTTACCAGTTGTGTGTCTCTGGAGAAGACTCGGCAAGACTCTGAGTCTCAATGCATTCACATGTGAAACGGGTATGTTGATGATAACGCCATCCGCTCCCTCAAATGGATATTGTAAGGATTAGAGGTAACTCCTCACTGTGTGGAACACGGCCCTCCCACGGCAGCCCCGGAAAGGGAAGGCTCTTAGCTCTCTCTAAATGTCTAAATATCATATACAGCTTTGTAGATATAATCGCTCTTATGCAACAAATTATAAATCAGAAAATAAAGGGGTATTTTATGTTATTGTTTGGGCCTGACACGTAAAAGAGGGGCAGCACATCAGAACCACACATCTACATCCAACTGGCTAACTCCTAGCCATGCTAGACGCCGAACTGAACTCCGCAAAGATGTGCCCAAGGAACACTGGGAAAATGGGTCATTTTCAAATCAGCAGGCGGCGTACAAACTACTCTATAGTCATGAAATGCACAAATATCAATAACACCTCAAAGGTGTTATTTAAAAATGGCACTCAGTGATATAATGACATTTGTCCACTTCTTATGACACACAAATAAGAATTCGCCAATGAAATAGCATGACATTGAAAGAGAACCATTTAACTATGAGATGAACTATATTCACTTGAGAAAGATGTTTTAAATATCAGCAATTGATGCATTAAATACAAAACATGAGTATTAATCTACAAAGAAAACATAGTATCTCCTTGAAAACATGGTTCATTCATTCCTTCCTTCACTGAACAAATATTCACAGAGCGTAAGTCCGGGCCAGGCACTCTTCTCAGGCCCAGGGGTAAATCTGCCAGCTTCTGCCCTTGCAGAGTTTAAAAATTATTAGCAAACTATTAAAATACTGTATGTCCTAGAAAGGAATAAAATTGCACTTTTATAATATCCTGTAATTAAAATCCCACTCATTTATACTATCTTCTCTTTTCAGGCAGTTTAAGCTGTGGTAAGCTACAGACAGTGAAACGCCAGAATTCGACAGATTTTGTACTTAGGCTATATAAAGAAAGGCTTTCCTGTTGGGAAAAAATAAATGTGATACCCAATCCACCACTGGTACATCTCAAGCCTACTTGCTTATACAAGGTTAACGACATAAGTTCCTGATTAAGTCAGAAGGCTCATACACCTATGGGCCTTGTTTATAAGAGCTGTACCAGTTAAACTGTTAGAGAACAAATGCATTTTGTTTGAGTCAGTATGTCGCCTTCTTGTCTAGGCAGGGGAAAAAAAATGGATACCAAGACTGTAATCCTTTTGGAATAAAATCTTTAAACGCAAACATGATTGCCATTGTAGACTGTTTAATCTAGCGATATTGTATTTCATTTCTGTTTTTGGAGAGGTTTGTTGATTTGACCATACCAAGTACGGTTCGGGGCTTATCTCAACTGTTTAGATAAGATTTATTTGACTTTGGCAGGTGACAAAATCTAGGGTGTGGAATAAAGGAGGTAGAAAAAAAGACTGGCACATTCCCAGATAGTGTTTATTTTAAGCACAGTGTATAGATGAGCAAGGAGTTTCAAACAACGCACTGTACTTTGTGTAAAACTTCCACTGTCTGTTGAATGTTTTCCGTAAACCAGCGCTGCAAAATGTCCTTTACTGGGCAGGGCGGACTGCACCTTCTTGCTTAGGTAAACATTTACGCTCTTGTAAAACAGAGCTTATTGAGTCTCCCTGGAAATAGGACCCTAACTCTGGGATCACACTGGCCACTGTTTGCTACACACGCTCTGAAAAGGGAACAGTGTTCAATCTATTTTGAATGTAAGCATACAGTGCTCCCTAAATACAGAATATATCAGAAATTTAAAATGCCTTATGTCAAAATAACTTTCATACAGATAATAATCATACTTTTTCCAGCGTAATGCTAAACAAACATGTCTGACCTTGAAAGAAACCCAAAACAGAAAGCTTGAATTTACAAACACAATGATTATAATTATGGTATAAAGAAAAAATATCGTTTTTAAAATCATTCGCTTAAACATGCACTTACATAGCGCCCTTTGTGTATTATATATTAGCAGACATGTGGAGGTAGGGAACAAGACCAAGAAGTTTAGTCACTGAAAATTAAAAATTCAACAAAAAATAAAGAAAGCTTAGTTGTGAACTTATCCGGCTGAGAATATCACAGCTTATATACCAAAACTGGACACGTGATGGTAATTCCTTCCATTGTACTACGAGATGACTTTGACAAACAACTTATGTCTCATGACTACTTTTCCAAAATATTTAAAAATATGAAAAATCTAAAGAACACATATGATGTTTATCATGCTCCCCGAGGAACAATTTCGTGGTTGACTTAACTCAACGTATAGCTAACACGCGCCAAAAACGTGACACACTGGTTTATGTGTATGTTAAGTCCTATTTTGCCATTTGTTCAGTTAATGTTTTTCTTTCTTCTCTTTTGACATATATACTTGTGTGTAAGGATTAGTTTAATGTTTCATTGTCTAGAGGAATGAGGGATCGGTTAAATACAGGAAGGAGTTCCAAATATTAAGACTTCTCTGATGCGCTTCTAATGAATAACAAGTTGCTTCTAAGTAAAATAGAAAGCTTTCAAATAGAACATGGAACTGCCTCTGTTCTAATTCATCCGCTCACACTTTTGAGCCTTCATTGAACGCCGGCAGCTGTGGTGAGGGCAGCCCACCGCTGGAGGACTGGCCCTTCTTCTCTCTACTGCCCTGTCGTGCTGCCATCTCCAGCGCTCAGTAACCACCACACGCTGCTCCGGCGACGCCTGACCAAGGAGACTATCAATGGTGCTGCTCCCACCCCCTTCTTCCTTCGTTACTTTACCTATGCAGTGACTGTCAGCATTTCTGCGGCTGCAAACGCCCCACAAATTTTGATTTGATTGAGCAAGATGCACTCATCCTTCTCGTGGCTTATAAATTATTTTTTTAATTAAAAGAAAACTCCTTTTATTGTCCGAGCTTCCTGATACCCCTTGATCCCCAGTAATATGTGCAAATAGTGAATAGCAAAACACAGGATGGGCATCAGTGCTAAGGAAAGCTCTAGAAGGAAGCATTGGTAGGAGGAGAGATTTAATTTATCTTGGGCACCATGAATTTTCACTACAGATCTGCTACAATACATAACACAGTTTCCAAGCCTCTTCTCTCCCCCTTCCCACAACTAGATAAAAATTACAGTTCAAGCTGAAGGTGCTTTAGGAATAGTAAATATCTTTTGAAGATTCCACCCAAAGAAGCAAACTAAAGTTTAGGAACTTTCTCCTAGTCCCATAGCTGTTGCCTCAACTGACCAGGTACCTCTTTCCACCATTATAAAAATTTGCTCATGTCTTTTCCTTAGCCGCTCCTGTATATAAATAATCCCATAAAAAACTCTGCCATTACAAAACAATGCAGACTCCAAATTTCACAATGCCCACCCAGAGAATCTTATGTACTTTTGATTGTTCCTTATTTTCAAGCTGTAGAGCGTCCATCTGAATGTATCTGTGTAGGGGACATAGTGGCTGGTGGCTACAACCCTCTGCCAAAGCACTTCACAATTTAGTCTCAGCTGAAGTCATGATCCTCATTGATCAAGAAGCAGCAATTTCCTACTACTCAGTTTCTCAGAGAATATCACATCTCCGTCCAGTCCCTTCTCTTCTGGGTGAGGACAGAGGGGAGGAAGTGTATCGGCCCTGGCTGGCCAGGCTACCACAGGGGAGAACTCAGGCTGTCTTCCAGGATTCCTTTCTGGCACAGAATGAAAGAGTTAAACGTCGAGACTAGAAGTTAACTCCCCAGACTACATCATACTTCAACACTTTAACCCTCTCACTAAGTATTCTGAAATTACTACTCAGGAGTATCACAGATGCTAGAAAACCGATCATTGCTTCATGGCACCCGGGCCTGAACAGCAGACGATGGAATCCTTCATCCAGAGACGGCGGCAGAGACAGGAGAGCTGGCCCGCGCTGCTCGTGAACGCTGCTCCGCTGCGGGAGGCAGGCGCCCTCAACCCCTGTGTGCACTGCTGCAAACTCAACTCACAAAGTGGCACTGAAGGGCAGACGTTAACATCTGTGTATCAGAACAGGAATTAGGGTTCAGGAGACCACTGATGAATGAACTGGAAGTAAATAATTCATCTCAAAACTGCAGCGTGCAGTTTTAGAACTATTCTAAACATTTCCAACATTGCAAAAGATAGCAGAGCCTATTAGAACTTAAATGTATATCTGGGTTTCATTTAAATGAACTCATTATTCTTAAATTTATTTTCTTTGTCAAACATTATAATTCAAAATCCTTAACTCAGTTAAATAAGGTAATATTAGCAGATCCAAGTATTTAATGTTGAATGAAGCATCATTTTTTTTTTAACGTAATAGAATATGGAAAGGTTACTGATAGGGCTTTCTAATTCCACCCTGTAACTAACCATTAGGAAACTACCATTTGTTGAGTTTCGGTGTAGTATTAGGACTAACATCCACCGTTGTCTGAAAAGACTATTAAAATTCTTCTCCCTTTTCGGCTACGTATCTGTGTAAGGCCAGAATTTCTTCATACATTTCAACCAAAACGACCTACAGCACCACAAGGAATGCAGAAGCAGATACGACACTCTGGCTGTCTTCTCTTAACCCAGACCAGAAAGAGATTTTCAAAAATGTGAAACTATTTTGTCTGAGGCAGAATCTTGATGAAACACGTCTCCATTCTCAATTTAATAATTTCTTTTTCAAAGGCAGAAAGAAATCACCACCACACTGAAATACAGCAGTCCAGGAGCATGATGAGTAACAGGTCTAAAACAGATTGATTATACCAGATTTAAAAAAAAAAAAATTCTAAGAATTAAAAGAAATGTGTTTGCTTCCAGAGGAAATAATTAATATCAACCTGGATACTGTAAATCACTCAATTTGTATTCTCTTCCAAATGGTCATTATGACAAATTTTCAACGTTATCCAATACAATGGTAATCAATTTTCTGTTTACATTCAGTTACCAGCATTTTGTCTATGGACATAAATATTTCAAATCTATCTTCACATGAAAGTTAGAAAATCAAGAAAGCTACTCCCGTTTAGGTTCCTTTTTATGGGAGAAATAATTATTTTATAGAGGAACCAACTGCTCAGTGGTAATAAGGTAAATACATAATTGGATTTTAAAACAACTTCTAATTATCTACTCTAAAAGTCAAGTTTCTTGGTGAACTAATGTCAAGTTTGATGAGCAAATGAGGAAAAATGAGGAAAGCCTGGGCATTCTGCCCCCTTTCCAGACAAAACCACTAAAAGTATATAATATGCCCAATATAAATATACCTCTCTTTGCTCTTCACTTTTCACTTGATCTAATTACTAATCCATCTGGAATACTCTAAGCAACATCACAGCATATTCGAGTACAATACAATCTTGAGGGTGTTGTGAAAACTCTCATATTTGGGAAGCTGAGTAGCTCAACAGATCCCGTGCCTTGAGGACCACGATGGCCAATGTCTAGTTTGGAAAGGAGTTTGGAGAAGGCCATAAACACTGACGCATGCCGCAGAAAATACTTGCATCTTCCACCCACAACGTTAATTGTTCCTTTTCCTCTGGCTGAGGTGAAACTACGGATTCCCACAATGCTCTCACTTGACCGACCCACCTGAAGGACATGAGTCTCCTCTACGAAAACCCCAAGGTAGGTTCACAGTTTTCTCTTGTCAGTCTCACCAGGACACATGATCCACTGACCCCCTCGCATTAAATCGTCCCTCAGCTCCCTTCCTTATGTCCTAATACACATTTTTAACCATGCACCGTTATTTACTCCCTCTCTGGCATGTACATGCTCTTTTGCTCCCCTACGCTTCCCTTGAGGTGTTATACTACAACAGGAAACCTCGAGCTTTGTTAAAATCACCTCTTAACCTACCGGCCACATGCATGCCTCACAGGTGAACACCGCTGCGAGAAACTACAAACCACCCTTAAATTCATGGCCACTAACCTCAAGTGGGCCCTTCACTGCTGCCCAATAGTCATACCGTAATTTCCCAATCAGTCACCCTCCCCTTCTGCTAAAGAACCTTTCTCCTCCCTCCTCAAGCCTCCAACACCTCCTCAACCTTCTGGTTCTCAGTTGCTGACCTTGTTCTTACTTCACTGAGTAACCAGGAGCAATTACAAGAGCACTCCCAGAAGCCCCAGTCACCAGCTCTCAGAACCTCCCTGCACCTGGGCTGGATATTCTTCCCCCTCCGGTGTTCCTATGGAAGGACCATCAGTGCCCAACTGAGGCCAACCCTTCCACTTGGCACTCATTCCCCTCCTCTGCCCCTCGGCAGGGCATCCATCATAGCAATGACCCCTCTCTCCTAAATGCTTGATTCTTCCAGTCCTGAGGGATCACTCACATGCCTAACAAACATGTTATACCTTCTCTTACCTTAAGAACACTCACTCTTGACCCCAACTCCCCACACCAGCTACTGCGCCAGTTTCCTGCAACTCGTCTCAGCAAGGACTCCACACACGCCTTCTCCAAATCGCGCTCCTCCTGTTCTCTCGTAAATAAGGAAGGCTCTGGCCTCCACCACTCCACCCAACTGCTCCTGTCAAGGTCCCCACAACCACCATTTAACTTGATCTATCAGCAACATTTGACAGAGCTCTCTTTTCCTTGGAAAACTTTCTTCACTTAGTTTCAAGAAGAAACACTCGCGGTTTTCCTCCAACCTCAAGTGGCAACTTCTCAGTCTTTGTTGGTTCTTTCTCTTCTCTCCGCAGCCTCTTATTGCTGAACTCCAGGGCTCGATACTTAGATTTCTGCTCTTCCCCATCTACACTACCTCCCTTGGCTTAAAGACAATCAAGATGCTGATGAATCTCATTCTGTCTCACCAGTCTGAACCTCTTTTCTAACTGATCTTCTACTTCCAACTGTCCTCCACCTCTACTCCCACATCTAACAGGTATCTTAAACGCAACATGACCCAAATGGAACTCCTCATCTTCCCCTCTCAAATCGGCTCCTTCTCAAGTTTTCCTCATCTCAGTAAATGGCAACTACACCCTTCCATTAACTCAGGCCAAAAGCCTGGAGTCCTCTCTCTTTCTCATCAGTCTACATCTAATCCATGAGCAAATTCTGACGCCTCCACCTTCAGAGCATATTCAGAACCTGACTACACCTCACCATCTCTACTGCTCCCACTCGCTCCAAGCCACCATCATCCTGCGTCTGGGACACTGCAATTGCCTCCTTCTGGTCCTCCTGCCTGCCGCCCTTGACTACTATTTTCTACATGGCAGCAGAGCAATCTGCTAAAGAGATGAGTTGGACTTACTACTCCTCTGCCTAAACCCTCTAACAGCATCCTGTCTTTCTTGGAGTCAAAGTCAAAGTCTTTCCAAAGGCAAGAAGGCCCTACACGATTTGTCCTCTTCCCCCTCCACCCCCATTATTTATCCAAACACATTCGCAAACTTTTCTGCCCCTTGATCACTCTCTCCAGACACACTCAGCATCTCGTCCTTTAGTGTCCCCAGGACATTCCCACCTCAGGGTCCTTGCCCTTGCCTGGTTCTTCTCGCGACATGCTCTTCCCTCTGACGTTCATGAGGTTCCTTTCCTCACACCCGTACCATGTCACTTTCCCATTGAGGCTCTCCCTGACTCCTCCCTCCCCCTCACTCTGTGCTCCCTTATTTCCATTCTCCACTTTTGTTTATTTCCCCCATGGCATTTATCACTATTTGACATAGCCTACATTTTGCTTTTTTTTTTAAAATTGTTTTCTCCCCTACTGGAATGTAAGCTCCACATGGGCATGGCTTTTTTTTTGTCTCTTTTGTTCTCCTTTCTGTATCCCAGTGCCAGGAATGCAGCTTGGCACAAAGTAGGTCCTCAGTAAACATCTGAGGGAATGAATGATTAAATATTGGAAGAAATAAAGGCAGGCAGGGAAGAGGACAGCAGGAATGAATGAATCACAATCCCCCTGATATGAACGCCAATGCTGCCATCTTTCTTTGTGATAAGAACACGGGCTAGTGGTTACAACAGTAAAACTGGTCGTTCTAATACACTAACACTCAAATGAAAATACGTTACTAAGGCGATCACAGTCTTTGAGTGCTTTCTCCTCCTCATCCCTTTAATTAGTACCAAAGTCAGCCACAGAGAGACCCCCCTCCACTCTGCAGCTTTCTCTGGGAAAGCGCATGAATCACAGAACTGACAGAAGACAGGACAGGTAGTGATAACAGAAGGAATTTTAAAGCAAATCCTCCAAGATATCCATCAAGTAACCTCTCTGTAGCCTTCACAGCAGTCTTTGCCTCCGTGTGTCTCGATTCCCTACCGCCCACTGCACCCCCCCCCACACACACACACACATAGTGTAAACGTGTGCTCTAGCTAGATGCACAAGACTGGAGGCAGCCTGCGAAGAGCAGCTCTAGTCGCTGCCAGTAGATGGCTTTTATAGTTATGAACCATGGAGAAAAAAGTCCTAGATCATTTTTTCCAGCTTAAGGCACTGACACAATGCTAACACAGAGAGCTCTCAGGAAGCCCAGTGCGGGGGTTCAGAGCACAGGCTCCAGATCCAGAGCACCTGCGTTTACATCACAGCCCCGCCACTTGCTGGTGGATTTTCTTCTGCTACTCTGTGCCTCAGTTTTCTCACCCCTAAAATGGGGATAATGACATCACAGAGTTAGTGCAGGCCCTACAGTAATGACCCTATGTGTTAGCTAGTATCATCAGCAATTGTAGGACCTTAAATTTGGAATCATAAAACCTCAGAACTGAAAGGAACCTTGCAGATAATCTATTTGAACATCTTGCTCAATTCAGAAATTCTCTTCACAACTTAATTCATCAGGAAGCTGTCAGTAATGACGAGAGAGAAGGCTCCTCCCACATTCCTCCATCTCCTCAAATGAGGCTGCTGTTATTCACAGCGGCTCAACCGGGGGAAAGTCATGCCTCCATAATCCATCACAGAAACGATCGAGTTCATCCAGGGAACGGGGAATTGTGGTTTTCATTGTCAGCTCTTCTGTACTACTTGATTTCTTAAGCGTCTGTATATAATAATTTGATCAAAATTGTTTAACATATTTTACAATGTATTCAGAGGTATTTAGCTGAAAAGTGCTTCCGGGGGAGCAGAGGTCTCGTTGTAGCCACGCCTGACCATGAAGAAAGATGCACAATAGTCATCAGCCTAAAATATCATTACTGCAGTCATGCTCCAAGATAACACAACATTACATGACCTTGGTGTTTCAGCCACTTTATCCGATGTCTCAAGACACTGGACTTACGGGGAATAGCTGTGATTGTATTTCTAGAATGTACCTAGTAGGACTAGCACACCGGTGGCTCTATAAGGGAAAAGTGGAAAGTGCCAATCATTTCTTCCTCTCCTCATCTCAAGCACTCTCAGATTCTCACTTCATCTGAAAGGATAAAGAAGACCAGACAGCATCTTGAGAGCGGCCACGTTGGGGTACTGAAAAACCACTTGTCAAAACACACAGAACTTTAAAGAAGTCAATTTTGAAATTCAAACATGATTCGAATTATCAAAGGGGCTTTCCTTTTGCCCAAAATAACAGTCCAAATCCCTGCCCCTCTCATGGAGTATGCAAAAGGAATATTTTTGTAAAAATCATACCTGTAACACACAGTTCAAGGGTCATGGCCGATGCGATTAGTTACACACTGACACTAAGTGTCTGTGCTCAAATCTGGGCTCCCCCTCGACGCCTGCTCTAAGTGGCCCTGGGCCATCCCTCTAACAATCACCCAGTGACAGTAAAGAACAGATGTAGCCTTATGGGGGAAGTGCCCTGAGCTGAGCTGCAGCGGGCTACGTCTCCAGGCTGTACAGAGCTTACCTTGCGAGGGACCAGGAAAAATAAACACACTAACAAACCCTTGATACACAATTCAGATAGGAAGTGCAATGAAGGAAAAGAATACCTACACCCAAAGCTCGCAGCTTCAGAACCACCTCAGGTACTGTGTTTGTCCTTCCCAGAAAAGTATAATCCAAAGTCCAACTGGGGAACAGTATCATAAAAACATAAGCTAAGTTCAACCCAGGTATTTTGCTGAGCCTGTAATGAAAGAGTTACAATAATTCATTTTACCCTGATTTAATAATCTATGTGTGACAAAGTGATTTACGGTGTCTTTCTTTTCATAAGAAACTCATAGTAATGAATTTATATTTCAAATTAAAACATATTCTGATATTAAATTTCCGAAAGTAGGTTTTAATGAAAGTGTACCTATCTCACATGCGCTTTTCTCCATGACAAGGCTACAATTGATGAAAAGGTTACACAGCTCACTAGATGGAGCCCACTTTCTTCTCAAATTTCTAATTCCAAGTGACTTTCCATTTCAATGAAAACCATTCACTAAACCTCCCAACAGCATTTACTATATTTTTAATGTCCCAATAAATATAATAAACAGGTCTTAAGATTCCATATCCCATGTGAGAAAAACACTTACAGGTAAGAAAAGGGCACGAAGCAATTTCTAAGTGAGCTTTACAAACCTGAGTTTCATAAAGAAACCAGACACTGGGCAACCCACTGGGAAAAATCAGCATTGCCCACACTGAACCCGGTTTTTGAGAATATTACAAAAATAAACAAATGATTATGGATAAACTTTCTTATGGTAATTAATAGGCAAGTGGAAAAGCTTGTGTCTCCAAGAATGAAACCAGAAACTCTACGAAAAAGACCTGGAGTTTGTAATCTACAACTTGTTTGGTAGAAAATTTCATAAGAAAAACATTATTCAAGAACAGCCCAACGGGGTTAAAGAACTGCTCCATGTGTAGGCTATCAAAATACAGGGGGTAGGAGTTACCATTAAACGTCCTTCCAAGATCCTACAGTTCAGAAAGGGTATTTCCAGACTTTTTAAGAAGTGTTCTTAGACTTTACAGTCATAGCTAGGAACTAGTTTAACCGTCAGGAAAATAACGTCAAAGCAAGAAATAGAAGCGTCTATCCACGTCCCTACTTAGATTCTCCTCATGTCCGTCACCATGATCCATTTTACCAGCAAAGCCAAACTTCTTTCCATCACCACCTTCACATGCCACCCAGAGCCCAGAGCCATGAATGCAGAATGTGGCTGACTCCCACAGCACAGAGGCAACGGTGAAGAAACCGCTCAACAGGGCAGACCCCAGCCTTTCAAGTTTCCAAAACAAATTGCTCTCCTCGCAGATAAAGTGTAGTCCAAAGATGGAGAGCTGCTAATATAAATAATTCTCATAATTATCACCATTTAGAAAACAGAAATGGTCGCAGCCCAGTACTAACTCACATTTCAGTAACAGTGACAGAAATCCCAAGCTACAGAACAATCAAATCTGCCTCTGCTAGGTTCCCCTTAACCTACACTCCCATTTCTCCCCTCTCATCTCTCCAACTCCGTCCGAAGGGACAGCACCTGCATACTATGCCTCCACTGTCACATGGCAAAGCCTTCTAGCAGAACCTGTTCAGAGCAAAAGGAGGACCTTTAAGTCCTCTCCCCTCACTGACCGGCCGGGCTCTGAGTTTCAAACACCTCCAAAGCCTGTGAACACAGTCACTTCCTAAGGAATGCAGGAAGGAGAGGACAACTAATATTGAGCGCTTAATATAATGTGTCTGTTTGTGTGTGTGTGTATGTGCACGCGTGAGTGTGTGTTTACAGAAAATAATCCGTTTAACAGCCCTTTTTACTAACAAGGAAATAGGAGTAGGGATAGGAAGAATATGCCCAGGTTTACTCAGCTAACCAGCGGCAGAGATGGGATTCAAATCTGCCTTAGCTTGGGTTGTCATAACAAACTGTGTCATCACAAAACAACAGAAATTGAGTTCCCAGAGCTCTGGAGCCTGGACCTGGGAAGGGCTCTCTTCCTGGCTTGCAGAGAGCTCTCGTCTCTCTTCCTCTTCCTATAAGGACATTAATCCCATCACAGGGGCCCTACTCTCATCACGTCCTCTAAACCTGGTTATCCCCCAAAGGACCCACCTCTCATTGCCATCACACTGGGGGTTAGGGCTTCAATATATGAACTGGGGGTCGGGGCCCCAAACATTCGGTCCATAACAAAATCCAAGCAGCTTGACCCCAGAACCCAGGCTCTTAATCATTGCTAGACTAGACGTGAAAGTAAAGAGAAAACCCGGAAGTATAGACGCTAGGGAGACACAGGAAGAAAGAATGTGCTTTAAAGAGTGAGTCTAAGGGGCTGGCCCCGTGGCCGAGTGGTTGAGTTCGCGCGCTCCGCTGCAGGCGGCCCAGTGTTTCGTTAGTTCGAATCCTGGGCGCAGACATGGCACTGCTCATCAGACCACGCTGAGGCAGCGTCCCACATGCCACAACTAGAAGAACCCACAGAAGAATACACAACTATGTACCGGGGGGCTTTGGGGAGAAAAAAGAAAAAATAAAATCTTTAAAAAAAAATAAAAAATAAAGAGTGAGTCTAAAATGAAAGCAAGCATCCCTCAGGACTCTCCTAGGCTAGTGATATCTTCTATCTCCCTAAATACTCTCTGAGCAACTAGTAACCTAGACAAGAGGCCCAGCAAGTCCAGGCCCTATGCATCACAAACTTTTTAACTAATCACAATCTGCTTTAGTTCATTGAAAGGCTTAGCCCAGACTGCTTTTTCTATAAAAATTGTTTATCTTTGCTTTGTCAATCAAGAACAAGCAACTCAATAATTTTTTAAAATATTTTCCTCATTTAATTCACAGATGTGAAAAAAAATCTTCATTTCTCTAAGGAACAGTCAATAAGCAAATGGGAATTTGTATGAAACGACAAAGCAATAAACAAAATTTGCTAAATCTATATTTTGCAATGTTTTAATAACTCTAAAAAACAAAATAACCAGCAGCCAAAAGCATTATGCTGTTTTGCCAGTTCTTTTTGTGCATGAGTTGCACATTCTCATTTTATTAGGTAACGTGGGTCCTCCATTTTGAAACAAGCTAACACACTGCAGAGAGCACTCAACTAGGAATCAAAGAACCGGATGCTCATTCTGGCCCCATTAGGTGAAGCCCCACGCAGGCTTAATGTATAAGCTCATTCCCTTCACTGTAAAATGGAAATTGACTCCCTTCCTCTGGACCATTTTACACAACTATCAGCAATAACAGGGGGGGCCGGTTAAAATTCAAACCAATATTTAATTTAATTCCATCTCTTCCGATGCTAATAAAAAGTTGCGATTATGAAAGATCTTTGAATACTCATCCTGTTGGCCAAAAGGAATTCTCTTTTTAGGTACCTGTGGCCTTAGGTAATTGCTTCCTTGACAGTTATCAGGATAACGTTGCTCAGCGCTGGGCCCCTGGGAGGGTGGTCAGCAACAGAAAGTCAAAAAATAGCAACACGATGATGCAGGTTCCAATGAAGACTCACAAATGAACAAACTGCACTGGGATTTCTGATTTAAATCGAAAAGCACGTTACTGTTCTTGTAAGGTATCCTTAACTACATTCTCTTAAATAAAGTGTTTGAAAAAGCAATCATTAAGCTTAGAGATCAAAAAATAAAAATAACCATGATTGACAGTATCCACTATATTTCTGATGGAATACTAGGTAGTTTACATAATTATTTAATTTAAGACACATGATTTTGATAAGTCTTGTTTAAACATGATAGAAATCTCACCAAGGACATATTAGCCCACAATACCAGTAGGCTTTAGACAGGACAGACATAAAGGGAACGGAGAGGCCAGGACCATTAACACCCTGGGATGGCCAAGCCCGGAAGGGCATTGAAACTTATTTCTTATTCTATATTCAATATATCTTAGCAGCCCTTGTTACAATGCCTGAAATCAATTTCGAAATGCGCGTACAGAGGGAACGTGCTAGCGTGGATGAGCAGGTGAAGCTTCAGCTCTAGGGCAGCTGTGCTAACCATAAGGCGGCACAGCTCAGGGATGGTTGGCCAGCACTATGGAAGAAAAGCCTCACTCCAGAGGCGGCCACTGCAGGCCCCTCAGCTGCCCCTCTCCAGATCAGTAACTGAGGCTTTGCTCGTTAGCATACTAACATCTGAAACGGGCATTCGCGGGCAAAACTGAAAACACACACGACACGCTGATGAGCTAAAACCTCTTAGCAATGTTCCAGCGCCCCCCTTCCACAGATAGAGTGTGAGGACCTAGCGGATGCTACAGCCTGGAGCTTCAGGGAGGCTGCCTGGGGCTCAGTCTACAGTCCCGGGTCCAGCCACCGGCTGAGCAGGATTTCTGGTTGCCTGGTGCAGATCACAGGGTAACAGATTCCTCCCTCTGTGACGTGTTTGCATCTGCTGGATCAAATCTTTCAGATGAGACAGCGGTGAGAGTGCCGACAAGGACAGAGAGCTAGACAATCTGAGGTGGACAAGGTAGGCTTTCCAAACTGCTTTGTTCTGCTGGCCAATAGATATTTGTTTAATAAATATCTGTATATGAGAGAGAATTTAGATCAGAAAGTTGCTTCCAACTGATCTGGGAGTAGGGTTACCTGATTACTGGTGTGCCTGAGAAATTTCCACATCACACTTGTTGCCCGGGCACTATTAATAGTGCCCTTCCACTCTCAAAAGTATCCCAGTTTGGACGATAAACCATGTGGCTGTTCTACCAAGTAGTGAGTTTGTGGGGGGTAAAACTGAGCCTTAGGAAATTTGAAATTCTTTTGTAGCTACTATTATCTACCAAAACGGACCTAATCATTGCATCACACTGACTTCTGAAACATGGACCACACGCTGTACAGGAAATCCAATCTGTTCTCACAAAACTAAACCACAAAGCTGTAGGATACTCTCCTAATACCAATTTCTGGGAATCACAGGCTAGATTATTTGAATTAATCCTCCCATTGAGAACAATTAAAAATGCCAGATAAAATATATCTGTAAAATATCTTACAGGCATCAAAGAACTGATAAGGCAGTTACATGCTAAACAAAAGGGAAGAGAGAGGACCCAGAGAAATGAGTCAGCTCAGGAACTGCTCTTGCCCTGAGGGTCTCTGCCTATCCCAGCAAATCTGAACTTTCTGCTGACAGCTTCATGGCGCCAGGGACCAACATTAAAGCTCAGGGCCCACCCAGAGAACAGACTCTAGAGCCTCCTGACAATAAACTGGGACTCCAGGGCAATGCACCCGGGGAGCCCAACTCCTGCCGGGGATGAGCAGTCAGCACAGCCCGAGGGACCCTTCTGCTTGGTCCAGGGAGGTCCTAAACCCACAGTGCCCCAGGCCCCAGCACAAACTAGGGCAAATCCTCTCTAAAAGCCACCTTTATCCTAGACTTTAAATTGCTCTAAACCATCAGAGAGGGTTTTTCAGAGGTGGCACAGCAGAGTCTCACCCTGCTCAGTGAAAAACTGCTATAACCTGCAGGATAGTTTAGAAGTTACCAGACATACTCACAACTGCATTCCAGCAGCTCAGGCCTTCCAGTAACCCTTACACACACACACACACACACACTCTCTCTCACACAGAGCTCCTGATTTGGGACTGCCTCACACTTGTTTTGCCACACTAATAGTCAAGAAGCTGATCCTTTCTCCCCTCTCTGCCCTTTGACTATGTGTGACCCTGAGGACCCGACATGTGCTGCGGTGGGAAAGAACTTGCGTTTGTTCACCTTCTGAGCCTGATGTGGGGATCAGTGGATATAGTGGCAAGACCACATCTGACTTTGGCACCTACAATCCAAACCTTCCACACTACTTACCCTAACACGGCACTTCACAATAGAAACTTTACCAAGCAAACTCAGCTCTAAGCTTGTCTAGAGTTCTAACAAGGAAGAAGAGAGAGAAAATAATTCCTGCTGCTTATCACATTTTTACATATACTTTGTTTCCAAGATGCCGAAAAGCACAATTTTGAAGAAGCGACACATCTGAATGAAAGAACAGATCCGTCGTGAAGAGGACCAGGTACAAGTTCAGCCTGTTCCATTAACAAGCTGGGTGACCTTGAGAGAGAAATCTGACCACTAAAAGGTGATCGTTTGGTCTTCTAACATGACACAGGAGGTCTGGTTAAATTCTGTGGCCACTTCTATATGCAAAATCAACGATGTTTATGCTTCTATGGATTTGTCAGTGGGGGCACATCCTGATAGAAGTCAAGTTTACTCCAGAGGCCACAGGGGTTCACCCATGTAAATCGTGGCTCCAGAAACATAACTGAGGCAGAACAGCACCTTATTCACCGAAGGGCATACCACTTGCTTCTTCAGACTTTTAAGGCAGTTGTTTTTAGAAAACCATGTGCAGGGTTTCAAAGTGACTCAAGCAATCGCTTCCCATCCTAATGGGATAAAGTTCATGCATAATTCCATGTGACCCTTCCACTACTGGCGTCCATGCCGTGTTATTGTTAGCGCTGCATGTTAAGCTAGCAAATTTTCAATGAACTCTTGCTGGCTTGACCACAGACACATATGTTAGGCGGACTCCTTTGTTCATAAGGTTCTCATTATTAACTCAACTCGGGTTGAATATTTGACTGAAGGAAAGGACCATATCATTATTTTCAGATTTCATTCTATGACTTAACTGGGCTCCATCTGCCAGCTTTAGAAACGCCAAGAACTTCTTGGCGCCAGCCGTGGCGTCCTGTACTGTGACTACTACCCCCAACGCTTCAGCTTAAGGAAGTCTCCTCACATCAAAACAGTTTAATAAAAATTCAAATTGTGATTAAGAGTTACTCATCAATTGACAGGACATACCAAGCTTGTGCTATTTATGAATTATTCCACACAATATTTTAAGCCCCACAAATAGAATCCACATTCATAAAGGGGTAAGCTAGAAAGCCAGTTAAATGTTTTCATGATTTATAAGGTCTGTGTTATACTTGAAACCATATTTCTTTAATAGGTAAACTAGCATTCCATTGGCTAATTCAATCTGCTTTAAATCTATTCTAAGGCCCTGGGCAGCTTAAGGGACATTCTGAATATAAATTTAATTCCTCTCTTCACCTGTGGGCAATATCTCTCAGCATAAACGTGATAGGAGGATATGGCATAGGAATGTAAGGTAGAATTCAATTATTAAAATATTGACACTAAGGCAACTTTAGAAAATGTTAAAAAAATCACACTAATTCCAATCATAGAAAATACTTTATAAGCCTGGTTAAAGATATAAATTAAAACAACAACATAAAAGAAATAACGAAAGGTCATGATATTACTGCTTCCATGTGTCTGGATCACCAACAATAATATAAGCGGCCAGGAATACTTTGAAACTATCTTTGATGGTTATTAGAAAATATAATTCAATCCCTCTATGTGTAGAAAAGCCAGGGGTTTACACTACAGTTGCCCCAAATAACTGGAAGGAGGAGGACCAATTTTCCACCCTAAAAATTTCTATGTAATAAATCTGTTTTAGTGACTCTTTCAGCATCTCACAGTCTCTTGGAACAGGAGGAGGATCAGGAAAGCATGGCTCCTCCCTCGTCCAATGCTTAAGGACATCTGAGACAAACGATCATTCGGCCTCCTGAACAGTTCTGAGTTTTCGTTTCATCACTAAATATGGCAACCCAGTCTACTGTTTGACATCTCTAATTGCAAGAATATTCTTAAAACAGCAACACTCGAAACAGGCTTCCCTGTAACTCCTACATTGGTTGAAGCTGATCTACCACAAAATTTTAGGTTTACTTCCTCTTCCTTATGCTGGCTCATCAAACACCTGAGACTCAGGTCTCAACATCCTTTTCTCTCCTGAGCACCATCCTCTCCAGGTATTTTCAGTGGCTGAGGCTCACTCCACCGTCTGGCTTTCACTACTGTTCATCAGTCACTCAGAGCGTGGCATCCAGAAAGACAGATCCCAGATAAGCAGTTATAGAGCACAGTGGGATTAGTACTTCTTATGAATTAAAAATTAACCATTTATTAATGCAGACTAAACACACCTCATGAGAATTAGGCTCTTAGCAAGACACAGAAATAACAGAAAAGCCATATTAATAGTAAATCTTCCAGAAACAACCATGGGAGAAAGTTTGGTAGCACTTACAGGAAACATAATAACCTCAATATACACAGAAACTCTAAGATTAACATAATTTTACCACCAAACATCATATCCTCCAGGCCAAATTTTAGTATTCAAAAGCTGAATTTTTATTTTTATACTTACCATGTTGTATGTCTTTCATATCTAAATGAAGGCTAGACATTAAAATCCCAACTGCTTGTGATCTTTTGTTGCTTAATAACTTGACAACCTGCTCAAGAAGGAAAGGAAAAGGGGAAAATGTTAATTTGAGCTCCAATGATATGCTTAATAATGTTATTTTTAATCCTCAATGAAGAACAAATAAAGTCAGTACTTAAAGTATTCAAAACCAATTTGGAAAGAGTTTTTGGGTTTTATATCACATATCTTCAAAATCCACCATCTTTCCCCTAGGATTCACCATCAGCCTCAATGTCATGCTCTTTAGCAGTCTTTTAAGAGCCTGATCTGCCAACAAGTAAAATATCTAATAGTTTAGGAAGTTAATTTGGTCCCTATAAAATAACAATTACACATTTGATAATTTGTAGCCTGAGATTTCAAAACCGTTCCCATTTTAATGTGGAGCCTTGAAACCCTGGTCAACAAGAGAAGGGCAAAATAAGGCACACACAGAGAGAATCGGTTAGATCAGAGCGGTCTGACCACAGAATAGGAAATGTGCTTTTACTCGGGTCTTTTAGAAAGCTCACTATTTTGCTGGCAGGCCCTCTCGCTCTGTATTTGGCCCTCATTTTGTGGAGAACTTTCCAGCTAATTAATAGAGGGATACGAGCATCAAATCCAAAGGGCTGTGTTGGCTCAGTCTCAACTCTGGCTTTCCAGAGAGTCCTGAAGAGTCAGTCCACACAACCGCACGAGAAGTTTCCTAAAACAGAGGTGGGCATGCTGCTGTTGAACAGACATGTTTAACTGTGTTTTCCAGACAATAACACGCCACCAATAAACCCTGCTTAGGAAACTATGACCCCAGGTCCTGATCTTGTGAAGGGCAGCAATTTCTATTTACTCTCAGCATTTTGTTACAAATCTGCTTAAAAAACGCTGGAGGAAAAGGAAAAAAGGTTATGGTCAAATTTCCAGAAGTGACAGCTGCCCCAACAGCTATCACATTTGTTGAGCTTGTCTTTCCTTTTGGTTGAAGTTGGGTCAATCAGGAAACTAATAAAATAATGATGACCAGCTGTCCCACCAAGTCACAGAGTAAAACAATATTCTTAAATAGCAGTAACAGCATTCTTGGTTCCCCGGGACGGAGCGGGGTGGAGAACAAAATACAGCACTTTCAGAAGCACCGACCACAGACACCTCCAGTCATTTCTGAAAGCCTGCTGTGGGACAGTGACAGTCCCGCAGGAGGCAGGGCCACCTCGAAAGAAAAGGCAGCATATAAAGTCTGATTCTCAATATGCTCTTTAGACATTTTATCAAATTTCAGCTAGAAAAGGATAGGTTAGAACTTGAATAGGAATACCTTTATAGGACAAGTATTTCTATCAGTAGTGTTATCCTCTTCAGAGGTGAGAAAATAGAAACAATATCAGAAAAGAAGAAGGCACATACTCTGTTATAAAAAAACAGTTTCTCACTTCCGATAAACGCAATCTGAGACCCATCCATGCTCCTCCACCAAAACCGCTTTTCCTAAGGTTTCCTGTCACCTTCTGCTTCCTAAATGCAATGGGCACATTGTAATCCATGTGTCATTTGACTTTCCTGTAGTGCCGACATATTGATCACACCCTTATAGAAACTCTACTCCAGGGCTCCGGCCTTTTATGGTAAATTATTCAGATTTCACCTTAAATATTGGCATATTCCAGAGTTCTGCTCTCAGCACTTTATTCTCTTCTCTTTGTGACCTATAATTTCTCCTCTATGGAGGTACCTGCCTGCCCTTATAACTATATTCTTAATAACTGCATCTTCAACTAGGCAGTATCCTTCTATCGTAATATGTGGGATTAAATTCCCACATAAATCAGGCGTGTCTAAAACCAACTCTGCCTTCAAAACCTATCCAGCTTCTCCTCTTTTATTCCCTATGTTGAGATAATGGCACCAGCATTTTCCATCCACCTATCAAAGACAGAAATCTAGAAATGAATCTAGACTCCCACCTCTCCTTCACCTGCGCACTCTGGGCTGTCAACAAATCCTGTCAATTGCAACTCCTCTCTGTCTTTGGAATCCACACCTCCTCCTCAGCTCTATTGCCAGCATTTACTTCTATACTATATCTTGCATAGATCAGTGCAAAAGATTTCTAACTAGTCTCCCAAAATCTAGTCCACTGGTTCTCAAAGTGTGTTCCCTGGACCAGCAGGCATGATCATCACTTGGGAACTTATTAAAAATGAAAATCTTGGGCTCTATCACAAACCTACTAATCAGAAAATCTGGGCATAGGAACTATCACCTGAGATTTTAAAAAGACTTCCAGCTCGTTCTAGAATCACTGATGAGTCTCATTTCTTCCTGTCCAATCTCCAAACTGATGTCCGAGTAACATCTCCAAAACTGCTGATATCTGTATGTCACTCCCTTACATTTTAAACCTGAGCGGCTCATTTTTTTTTTTGAAGATTTTATTTTTTTCCTTTTTCTCCCCAAAGCCCCCCCAGTACACAGTTGTATATTCTTTGTTGTGGGTCCTTCTAGTTGTGGCATGTGGGACGCTGCCTCAGCATGGTTTGATGAGCAGTGACATGTCTGCGCCCAGGATTCAAAACAACGAAACACTGGGTCGCCTGCAGCGGAGCGCGTGAACTTAACCACTCGGCCACAGGGCCAGCCCCCTGAGTGGCTCATTTTTAAGGATTAATCTTTTAAAAGTTCACACAGACTGCTTCAAAGTTCATACTTGAAACTTGCCTTTTCTGTTATAATTCAAACAAACTTGATTACAAACTGTATTTTACATTTAAATGCCAAGATTATAGGTAGGAATAATAATTATCCATCACTTTCTAGAAGGCCCATGGACAGGAGAGAACAGGTGTCTAAAAGGGTTGACAACACAATTCCCTACAGTCATTCAACCTGACCACTATTTATCTTTTTTTTTTTTTTTTAACACCCTGGATAACAAGAACCTGAAGCTATCAAACTAGAACATTCTTAGAATCCAGTGACCATAGACACAATGGAGAAGAAAGAGTTGACTCTTACAAGATGATCTCAGAATCCTTAGCTGAAAAGGGGAAAATGCAGAATTAACAAATTTGAAACCTACAAGACTAGAACATATAACCAGAAAAAAAGATTATTTTGAATCTACCTAAATTCACATCATATTCAGCTAATACTCTTTAAAGTTTTATCTTACACTTCCCTGCAAGGCAGGACTATGTAGGGATTATGAACATGGACTCTGAAATAGAGCAGAATTTCTCAAAGTTTAATATGCACACAAATCATCTGGAATATTTTTAAAATGCAGACTCTGATTCCTAGGTCTGCGTGGGGCTGAGGTTTTTCGTTTCTAACAAGCTCCCAGGTGAATCTAGTGCTTTGGGTCCAGAGACCACAAGGGTCTAAGGTTCTCCTGCTTGCTCTCTACGCTTTCTGGAAAAGCTACTTCAGTGTCCTAAAGCCTCAGCTTCCTCATCTAAAAGACTCACAACAGCAATAATTTCAAAAAGCTGTCGTGGCCATTCAGCATGATAATGCACGTGACACCCTCAGCAATGTGCCTAGCAAATAGTGTATTTGTCACAACAAACGATAGCTACAGGAAGTTAAATATGTAGGAAGGCATTTGAAAGATTACATCAAAAAAAAATTTGGCAACTTTTTATCTAATTCCACAAGAGAATTAATAATCTTTCCTTCCTCCCATGTAATTTGCTAAAAAATTCAGAACTTTATTAGCTCAGGGTAGTTTTCCAGTGGTTGCAAATGATGTCTCCATTTAAATTCTCTTCCCTGGCATTCTACATGACCAATGACACAACAGCTTAGATCAGGTACAACATTAGGCCATGGAAGAGAATAAAACCAAAATGTTCACACATGTGGCCACAGTCAAAACTTTCAGGACCCTGGTTAATATAACCAGGCTGCACAACTAGAAATGTGTTTAACTAATTTTTGTTCTAAATGATGACTGCATCAAGGGGATATCCTTGGTCTAATCCCACTAGAAGGCAGAAGCCAGCCAGCTCAGGGGCAGGTGTACCTTTCCCTAATTCTAACAAAGACCCCTGTGGGTGAGCTGCGACTCTGGGCCGGAATCCCAGCTCTAGCACAGGCATATCCTTGGGCATCTTACTTATGTACTTTGATCCTAGTGTCCTGATCTACAAAATGGAGGACCCACTTCACGGAGTGGCTAATATGAGGATTACCGCAGACATAAAGCCATCCTACCTACTCAAAATGTGGACTGAAGGCCGCTGCCAGTCTAAGAGCTGTGTGTCATCTGTCCACGGGGGATATGTACAGAAATTGAGAGCAAGAGTCAGAAATTTTACAGCAATTGGATGGAGGGATGTTTTGTCTGTTGAATCTAGATTTGTATGTCTTTGTGTTTTCCCAATCTCATTTTTCTAGTAATTCATATATATTATATTTTAGAAAAATATCAGAACATGATGGACTGGAGATTTAAAAGCTGGTCCTTCACTACAAGAGTTTGAGAGGCACTTGGGCAAAGTACTTGCCCAGATACAAAGGACAGCACCTAGGGGCTACAGACCAAAAGTCTGTGTCGTCCCCCCATCCCTCAATTCACATTGAAACCTTGAGGCGACGGTATTAGGAGGTGGGCCTTTGGGAGGTGATTAGGTCATAAGGGTGGAACCCTCAGCAATGGGATTGATGCCCTTATAAGAGGCCCCAAAGAGACCCTCATCCTGTCCACCAGGACAGAGAGACAAGATGGTGTCTATGAGCCAGGAAGCGGCTCCTCACCACCGAATCTGCCAGCCTTGATCTTGGACTTCCCAGCCTCCAGGACTGTGAGAAACCCACCTCTGTTGTTCCTTCGTGAGCCAGCAAGTCTGTGGTATTCTGTTACAACAGTCTGAATGACTAAGGTGCTGGGGAAACAAGGCGGGCAGATAGTGAAGATTTTGACCCCAAATCCACTCCTAATTACTCAGGCCTCCCCTACAGCCCGAGGGCTACAGACAGAAGCACAACTCTGGTGAGCCAGCAGGAGCCCAGTGGCATGCAGGCGAAAGGCCATTCTCCTTTGCTGCCTCTGGCCCACAGCATCCTAGGCGGAGCCCCAGATTCCATATTAAAGTCTTTTTAAGTCACAGATTATTCCTCTAAAGTAAGTCAGAAAAAAAACACTCGATGTGAGGAAACCAAGGCAGGCGATGTAGAACACCACATTCAGGAACAATTCAACAGCTTTTTCTCTTAAAGAAAAGCAAAAGAAGTATTTGATCATCTTAGGTGAATTTTTCCTTTTCACCTCTGAATAAATATATAGAAAAGAACTAAAAGGTTAAAAGAAAAGATACTTAAAAGAAACAATTCGTACCTACTCCTTCAGAAATGTATGTTAATTTTTTTCAAAGATTCAATAATTCATCACAACAGTAACAGCAAGGGGCAACACAAACTCCACCATGAAATAAAAGATGTATGGTTGTCCTCTTTGTTTTTATAAAGGAGCATCTAAATCTAGTGTGACAGGATAATGATAACGCCTCTCCTCCACCAAAACCAATTTTCCTTAAGTGACAAACCAAAACCATCACAACAGAGTGGATAGTGAAGCCAGCATCCTCTTACTGAAAGAAAAAAGGTGACAAAAACTTTGCTCTTCTCACAGCTGCTCACCAGTAATTTTAAATATAATCAACAAATCTCAGGCCACATTAAAAGCTAAGTACTTTGGGAAAGAAAGAAAGACCCTCAGATATTGTCAAAGACAGTGTTCTGCAGTGCTCTTGAAAGTGTTTGTGTTTTTCCCAATTTAAAATTACCCAAAAAAATAGCTTTTTATTATTATATAAATAATTCACTCTCATTATAAAATTTTAGGCAATAAAATGTTACTCTCTTACCAAACTGCAGAGTTTCCTAGCTGCACCAGAAGGAGGGAGTATAAATGGTGACCCTCCCCCAAAAGGTGTACAGTCCACTTATGTACCGTATCCACAAGAAAACCTTTGTGGTTCAATAAAAACTTGAATTATTCATTTCAAAAAAACAGAAAGAAAGGGCCTTAGTTACCATTCACTTGCCTTACCACCTACCAGTCAAAGTCAAACAATATAATACCAATTCACTAAACATGCGTATTAGCATTAGTGCCCAATGGAAATCGCACAATTAAAATTAAGGAGAAATCCTTAACAAACTCCTTAATGGTAGACCAGCAAGCAACAGACTAGCGTCAACACTAAAATGATCAGAGAACAAAAGACTAGAAACCAATTCTCTAGAACTGTGCTGTCGATACCAAACACCTAGCACGTGTGGCTGACCGGACACTTGAAATATACACAGACTTAAAAGATTTGCCTTTGGGGCTGGCCCCGTGGCCGAGTGGTTAAGTTCGCGCGCTCCGCTGCAGGTGGCCCAGTGTTCCGTTGGTTCGAATCCTGGGCGCAGACATGGCACTGTTCATCAGACCACGCTGAGGCAGCGTCCCACATGCCACAACTATAAGGACCCACAACGAAGAATATACAACTATGTACCGGGAGGCTTTGGGGAGAGAAAGGAAAAAAATAAAATCTTCAAAAAAAAAAATTTGCCTTGTTTTTTAAAGGAGAATGCAAAATAGCTCATTCATTTTTTATGCTGATTATATGTTCAAATGACAATATTTTAGATATTCTGTATAAATAAAATATATTATTAATATAATGTATAATACATCATTATTATTTCACCTGTCTCTTTATACTTTTTTATGTAACTACTAGAAAATTTAAAATTGCATATGTGGCTTACATTCTATTTCTGATCAAGAAGATTTAACGACTTCTGACAAATTACTAAAGCCATTTAGCTTGGACCTAGATTTTCCTTTTTTTTAAAGTTCAAAAGATAAACGAAGCTAAAGATGGCATCTGTGTCAAAGGTTCCTTGGCTGTTCAAGAGGCTTCACTTCTGGGTCAATCAAAGAAAAAAACCCTAGATGCCAAATTTGCTCCCTACTAGACAGAGCAAGCAAAACAAGTCCGAAACATACTAAGAGGGATGACGTACCACAGATCCCAGAATATGAGATCCCGGAGCGAGTTTAGGCTAAAGATTCTTCTTTCCACCACACAATACTCCAGAGAATTAAAACACCACCTATTCAAAATCTTCTCCTTTTAGGCTGTATTCAAACTTTCCTATTAATCAAATTGTGGTTCACATTACTTGGTGATTACAAAAACTAACCTAAATGAAGATATTCATAGAAATTGAAATAACTTCTTTTTTTACTGTTTACAGAAATCATACCTGATCTTTTTCTAATTGTCAATTTTGGCATTGAAATAGTAGAAAGTTAATAATCCACCATAATTCATCCCTCAGATACAACCCCTACCAACCATTCCATGGACATATGCCCATACCTTCAACAGAAACTTCCCTCTACTAACATCTCCTCAAGAACTTCTGGAACAGACCAGATCCCTCTGCAGGCTGGCCCACTGGAGCTGAGCTCTGAATGGAGGCTGATGTTGGCAAGCCATAAATCTCAGCTCAAATGTTTTATCCTGTTCAGCAGTCCCTCTGCTCTCCTCAGACACACTCCTTGGCCCCTGCATCTTTAATTTTGTCCTCTCTAACTTTTTATCCTTTCCACAATCTCATTTCACCCATTTCTCTTCCTGCCTCAGGAAACAATATTTTTCAGTGTCTTTACATGGTTACTTCTCCAATTATTTCCCTGGATTCTCTCTCCTACTCTTCCTAACATCTAACCTACAAGCACTCTCTCCAAGGCCTCTCTCTCCTATGTTTTTTCCTGCTTGTCTTTATAGTCTAACAAGTACATCCATAGCCTTTTGAGGGGCCGCACATATTCATACTGTATGGAGAGCTCACTGTTCTGAGCTGCTACTCTGTGTCCTTACCTACCTCCAGGACACTTCTTCTCGGAGGCCTTTTCTCCTCCTTCAACTCAACATGACCAAATTCTGAGCACACTCATTCAACAAAACTAAGGACCTCAGTAGCGGGTCCCATGTTTAAGAACTTATGCCACAAAATCCTCTTCATCATTTTGGCAACAGAACCCCTGAGTTGTAGCTGGGTATATAGCTAGCCAGCTAACATAACATTTTTCACAGCCTACTTTATACCTAGATGTAGCCTTTTGACCAAGTTATAGACAATGGAATGTAGGGAGCAATACAATGCCGCCGCAAAAAGGAATCTTCTTGCTCCCCACTTCTCATCCCTCCTTCTTCAGGCTCAAAGGCAGAATTATGGAAGTGAGCCATCCTCAGCCAAACTAAACCTTGGGGGCAGTGAAACAACAAAAGAGGCTGGAAATAAATCCCTGGACCACCTGGCAGAATAGAGCCACTCCACCTCCCTGGGCACCTACCCACCCAGACAACCATGAGAGAGGGATTAACTTTCCGTCTTTTATAAATTACAGAGGCAGCCAAACCAGTATGTTAACTAATACATCCACTAAGCATAGGCATTCTGCTCAACATCAGGGTAAATGCACAAGAAGACCAAGAGGATGAAGGAATTCATCATCCTCTGTCCAACTGGCTTCATGTCACAGCCCCTATATCTCCGTCAGGGATACCGCCCACCCCCAGTCATCGGTATGGAAATCAGTGACTCATTCCTCCTCTTCATTTCCCATATCCAGCCACGCATCAAGTTCCACTGATGTTTCCTTATCTCCCCTTCCTCTCCTTAACAACCACCACCCTGGTGCAAGTTCTTATCACCTTCTCACAGATAGTGAAGGAGCCTTCTGCCTCCAGGATCCCAGTCCTGCCCTCAGACCGACATCCTGCAAATGCTGCTTTCATCGCGTCATTTCTCCCTAACAAACACTGAATGGCCCCTCACTTTTCTGTTCTATTTTTCATTGTCAAGAGGACAAACTGATGACTCCCTGAATAAGAAGTATCATGCCTCTAGGACGTTTTGTCTGAAAATCTCCCACTTCAAACAAGTCTTCTCAGGGCTGATTTAGGACCCTCTTCCTTACTGTCAGAAGACTGTACATTCTCCTACTATAAGACACACACTATAAAGCAGTTGTGGGGTAATTCTCACTAACGCACAAACATCTCCAGACAGAGACTGCCATATCGTGCACTCCAGGTCGCAGCACAACAATGGACACACTGCAGCCGTTCAATAAATGTCTGCTGAATAAGCGAGTCTTGTCTTGACCACCTTGCTCATCTCAGAAGCCGCCGACCCCAATAACCTTCTAAAAATGGTTCCCATCCTCGGCCAGACATGAGAATCATCTAGGTACCTTCTTAAATAAAGGTTCCTACACTCCACTCTGAAAACGGAGCTCTGGAATATGCTTTTTTTTTTTAAAAAAACTCCACCATTAACGCTGACACAGATTTAGGAATCACTAAAAGGAAGTGTTCAAATAATGGTTGAGCTGTGATTCCACAACTAAACTCAAGTCAAGAACTGAAAGACAAGAATTTACATACCTTGCCTCAGAGTCATGTCAAGACATAGTAGAAAGCTGATGTGAACTATGTTTATTATGTAAGTAACCAAAACCACATTTTAATAACTATTTAATCAGTCAACAATGGTGTTTGTTGTTAATTCAGAACTTGTTTACAAAGTGTGTATTTTACTTATGTCACATGAAATACTAGATAATTAAGCTGATACATCAAAGGGCTCCATAGTCAATATCCAATAAACAGATAACTTGAAGTTTCTCGCAGTTTCTTATAATCTAGTGAAATCATGGACTAAGAAAGAAATTAAATAACGTGCTCGCACTCTAGATGCAGACTCACAACAAGGGTCTCGTTTCCTAATTCCTCGTCAGGGAAAGCACATTGCTTTCCTCTGAAACGGCTTGGCACGGCCTTGCTGGTAACTGAATATTAGATTAGAGGGATGAATGGCCAGATCCAATTCGGCAAAGCCTTCTCTGAGTAGGGAAGATAAGAGTCAACCACAGAGATTAGGAGAGGTAAATTCCAACAGAATTATAGAATGCACAAATTAGTGTTTCTCACACAGATGTCAGAGCACAAGGCAGTACATCACTTGGTATGCAATGCACTCAAGCAGCAGCAGATGCAAAAAGCAGCCAAGAACACTCTAGTGAGAAAGAAACAGAAGAACAGGAGTAAATACGAAAAAGCAAAACCGAACTGAACAAGAGGCTTAACAACGGGAGGAGCTGCAGAGAGGGTACAACTCCCAGACTCAGAATTCCCAATGATGTGACCTGTGTGGAGGGAGAGACCTGTATTTCAGTCCACGTCTTTGCCTAAATCAGCAGCCATATAACTCTGGCCAAGTTCTTTAGCCTACGGGTCTCAACTTCCCTATCTGTAGAATATAGTTAATAATCCATATGAAATATTCCCATGACTTGAGACAATCAAATATGTAACGTGAAATATTTTTAAAGTCTAAAACATCTTGTAAATGCAAGGTGTTGGAATGAAGTTAGTAATCCAATAATTAGCAGTTATATTTTATAATGCCGTAAAAGCACTTAAGCTTATTCCGACAAGAGGAAGACAAGCAATAATAGAAAGCAATTAAGGAATAAACCAAATAAAACTTGGTAAACTCTAGAATTAAGAGAGACTAACTCACACACTGGCAAATCCCTAGTAAACTGACAAAGTGCTCTTTCTCTAAGAACTCTATACTGTTGGTCATCCCATAACTTTGATTTGGATTCAATTTTCTTACATTGGAAAGATATCGCCATCTCTAGATTTTTGATCCAATAAGAATCAGGAACCAAGAGCCCTCTCAGTACAGGCTGATACCACTTGATGAAAACAGAAAACGTCTTAAATCTTAACTAGTCTGCACTCAGAAGTGAAGAATGCTTGTATGGGATTTTGCAGAGCAAGAGGTTATCAGGTTTTTTCAGTCCACCCACACAAGCAAGGAGGACTGCAGTCTTATTTACACTACCACCTTCTCCTATTCCGATTAATGTTAAGCCTCAGGGCAGGGTAGCCGGCCTCACAGGCATCCAACAGCATTCCAAGGCCCTGCAGACCAGAGGAGGCATTGACACTGACCATGCCCAGGAGTGATATCTCCAGACTATCTGGTTGGCACCAGACAATCCTGTCTACTTGGGCAGCCTCAGCACAATCTAGGAAACAAAACAGGTACAGTCTGCTAATTGGTGAGATATTTGACATCTCTCACTGATTAAGAATCTAGAAGTCACCCTTGAAAATAAAGCATAGTCTATTCTGACAAGGTTTGCCTGCTTATTAACTTGGTCCCTGGTTGAGCCTCTTGGCATAGGTGTCAAGCTATGACATAGGCGGGACCTACCTGCTTTGCCAGAACTGCCTTTGAGTTGGAGTCAACCTCAGAAGGAGCCTGGCAGCTGTGGAATTTGGTAAGGTTACCAATAAGAGCCAATGTGTCCTCTCGCAGTCTGTCAATCCCTCTCACTTGGTTGTCTTCATAAATTTTAGACTTAGTTTAGAAAGCTGTGTCTCCTGGTTCTAATATAATCTGAGTGCTGCCCCTATGACTGAAGGGGTTAATGTTTCAACCTCTCCTGGCACCGTCTTCTTAGTTTCTGTTTTTATTCTCATTTAGTCCAAGAACCTGATACTGGTCTCCTGGTTCCACGTCCCAGGTTGTTCTAACTGGAAGCATGAACTTCAAGAAAGTGTAAGTAAGTGTGTGGGACACCTTCTCACCAAATAAAAACTACAATCCATCTGGCTCTCTACTGATTCTTGGTAACACCACCTCCCGCTACCGTCTTTTGCCATTCAATATACCATGATAAATCCTTATTATACCAGAAGTCAAGTCACATACAAACATGTCATTTTACAAAAGCAAACACGTGTTGCATAAAAATGATTTGGTAAACTTTAAGAAATATGTGTCACATCTTGTTTTGAGAAAGGTGTTCTCAAATAAAGAGTAATATCTCCCTAGCCCACAACATCAGTCACATTTACCCAATCAATGGTTGGTCTCTTCTCTCTAGTACCTTAGAATGCAAGCTATTGAAGAAGAAGAGCAGAGCCAAAGGCCCGTTCTAAATAAATTCAAGTTGAATGACATAGTAAAACATCCTAACAGCTTGGTGCATGTAACATACTCAAATGACACCTTTCAAAATAATAATATAATATAATATAACATAATATAATATAATAGCTATTGCCTATTGACTCACAGAAGAAGAAAGCAGTCCTCAAAACATGGAGCAGGCTCGAATTTCCACTCAGCTTTGCCTGACTCCAAAGCCCACTTGTTCCCTCTGCTCTCGGCCCCTTTAGCCACACACACACACACACACACACACACACACACACACACACACACACACACACACAGCCTACAGCATCCCTGACATAACAGAGTACCAAATACAGCACGAGAATCTGCTAACAAAAAAACCAATGGAAAATCTTGAGCTTTTTGATTTTCTTTAAAAGGACAAGTTTATAAGAATTAGAAATTCAATTCCTTACTTATTATATCAACTTCTCCTTTTTAGACTACACTGAAGCATTTAGGATGATCTTGACTAACAAAATAAGAACACAACCAATAAAAAAACAGTCTAATGTGATGCCAAACAAACTGATGAAGGGGAAAAAATGGCATTAGGTTATAGTTTAACAAAATTTTTATTCTAATAGGTTGCATTTCCAAGTTTCACATTTCATTTTTTAAAAAACAGTATAGTAACATGGAATCAAAGCTGAAATAAATACAATTCTGTTCTTAAAATAAAATGCTTTTCTAATTAAAACCAACTATCATAAAATCCCCACGTCTCTCCACTTCTTAAAAACAGAGAAAACATGCAGAGATGAGTTGAAACTCTTTGGATTTAAAATACACAATCTTCTCCGTTATCTTCTTTGGATGCAGGCTTTTGCAAGTTTAGCCAGTTCTGTCACGTAGAATATATGCAAGATATAATCTGGCCACCCGTCACCATTTCAAATATCTTGGTAATCAGAAAACAATGTTTCATCTATCGGATGGCATGCAAGTCTGCTGAGTTGTATTTTTCTCTTTAAAATTCCTTCCAACCTCTGGTTTGAGATATCTGTCCTGTCCACGACTTTAACGTTATGTTTTTAGCATTTAAAATCCACTGGAAACTCTTACAGGCTAAGTTTAGAATTAAAGTATTGGAAAACCCTTCAATTGTGAATACAACATACAAATGTTTCGGGACACTGCTAAAAATATTTGGACATCAAATGTGTCTACAGAATATGGACATGAGGCTCTCTCTTCCTATTTCAGTATTATCTCAATGGGTGATATTAATTATCATGAATAAAAGATACAATACAAATCAAATAAGGTTAATGACAACCTCAAATGAGTAAAAGACTCTTACTGAGATCATTTCCACATTTATTATTATCTTATGGCAACTATGAATTGAAGAACAATACTCGACACATAATAATAAAGGCCTTATATTATTGATTCTTGTAATCACTACAGAAACCCAATGAGATAGTGACTATTACTGTGATATTTTACAGCTGAAGTGACTTGCTCAAGGTCACACATCCATTAAGAAGGCAGCCTGGCTCGAGTCCGCCCTCTGAGCCTCTCTCCTGCACCACCTCCAACCTTCAGCACGGAGAGCACACTTCTGCGAAAGAATTTCACATACCGTGCCTCATTTTCCCCTCTCTTCCTCAGTATCCTGTGTTATCATATACAATTAAAGACCGATCAAACATAAAGAGAAAAAATTTATTTTTCAAATAGTTCGCTAACAAAGCAAACTTTAGACCAAAACCCCTCTGTGAATACTCTGCTTTATGGATTACTCAATTTCAGGGAAAATATGAAAAACAAACAAAAACCAAAATAGTTCCCTTCCTTTGTAGCTATAACAACAACAAAATTCCAGTGATAAATTTAGATTGAAAGTGTTCTACGGAAGAAATTAAATATTCAAGAAATGAGCGGCCCCCTACATTCATTGACTAGAATTGCATAATAAACTTCCAATTATTCAGTGAAGGTTATTCAGTTTGAGGCCTATCCCGGCATTCTGCTTCTCCTCCTGCCCTTTAGCATGACATTACTTTTTGGAGCTTCCATAGAAACAAAACTTGATTTCTGGCTCTACCCACTGAATATCACAGCGCTTTCAGCACTGTGAAGACACAGGGTGAAAACTGCATTTGATCCTACCCCATGGAAAACACATTTCCAGCTTTCTTGCAAGTCTACAGTCTTTATTTTTGGAAATGACATACTGACTAAGCAACTGGCTGATTTTCCAAAGGCCTCCTAGAGTTGGAAGTAAAGGAGAAATAAACATCGACTTGTCAGTGAGCTAATTTATGATGCTCATTTTTAGAGAATAAAAGTTTCAATATGTGATTTTAAGTCTTTACAGACCAATAGTCTTCTTGTTTCATGGCACCATTTTCAAAGATTGTATGTTTAGCATTTTTCCTTTCTTCCACAATTCCATTTAAAGAAACTTCTCATACTGAACCAAATAATTACGTCACATTCTCATCAAACAAGAGTCAGATCACTCATTATTCACATCTCTGAAGACATCTTCAACTCTCTGGTCACAAAGTCTCGAGAACTTTGCTGTTCAATAAATGGTTCTTCTAAAATGACTACTGTTTAAAATTTTTTTTAATATTGTTATTGAATTATAACTATAGTAAAATGAACAAAACTCAAATAAATAGATCAACTAATTTTTGCATATGTATATATTCTTGTAATCACCACTCAGATCACTAGATAGAACATTATCAGCATCCCTAAAGGCTCCGTTCATACTTCTTTCCCCCCAGAAGTCCCATTCTGATTTCTGTTGCCACAGCACTGTTGTCTGTTCTTGAATATCATATAAATGGAAGCACACTGTTTATATAAGGCTTTTATTTATGAAATCCATCAATGTTGTTGAGTTTAACGGTAGATTATTATTTTTCATTGTTGTATACTATTTCATTGTATAGTTATACCACAATTTCTTCTTCCATTCTTTTTTTTTTTTTTTTTTTAAGATTTTATTTTTTCCTTTTTCTCCCCAAAGCCCCCCGTACATAGTTGTATATTCTTCGTTGTGGGTCCTTCTAGTTGTGGCATGTGGGACGCTGCCTCAGCGTGGTCCGATGAGCAGTGCCATGTCCGCGCCCAGGATTCGAACCAACGAAACACTGGGCCGCCTGCAGCGGAGCGCGCGAACTTAACCACTCGGCCACGGGGCCAGCCCCTCTTCTTCCATTCTAATGTTGACGGATATTTGAAAGGTTTTAAGTTTAGGGCTATTACAAATAGTGATACTATAAGCATTCTTATTCATGTATTTTCATGGACATATGAACTCATTTCTCTTGGATATACACACACAGGAGCAAACCTACTGGGTCACAGTATATATGTGATGAATTTTAGTATTTACTACCAAATAGTTTTCTATGGTATTTGTATTGGTTTGGAACTTTGGTAGACTAACTAACGAACAAATAAAACTTCATACTTTTTAATAACTTTCTTAAAGATTTATATAGTTGTGATAAAATTCTTAAATATCTTAGAACAAAACCACAAGGTTAAATAAGTCACCCAGGAGCCTATAAACCAGTTGAATGTTTTAGAAAGCTGTTCCACACGTCAATGGTGTCTAATACCATGTCTAGAGACACACATATATGGAGGACAGACATACTAATGAAGTTAGATATTCACCAAAGCAGTTTTAATTCCCTTACCCATGACCATTGGCTGAGCATTTAGAAGTGGTGGATATAGGAATACACAGCATTAGACATATTTTAGTATCTATAAATATAACCATTGAATAAATTTCTAACGGATAGCTAAATCAGGTCAACACTATAGTCAGCTGCATAAAGATGTCTGATTAAAAGTAATTTTGAATGGTCTGTAAGTATACAAGCATCCTTGAAAAGTACTACTACCAAATACTTATTTCGGGATTGGATTTTTCCAGCCAGTTCACGCTGTGCCACTCCTAGAATCTGTGGGTATTATGTTCATAGAAGACAAACTAAGTCAGATTAAAATAATGAGGAAGCAAATCATCTTTTTTAAAACATTCATTCAAAAGTCAAATAAAAGCAATTTTAGAATCACATGCTATTTGGGATTACTACAATTTGTTTCTCCCAGCTTGGCATTACTCCCTGGAGTTTAGAGCAGCAAGAAGGCAAAGACTCAAGTGTCCTCTGGAATTGTATATGTCTAACTCAACTATGACCTTCTCTCAAAGTTCTGTCTTATTCTGCAGTCTCCCCAACCTAGCCCACAAAGCTAAACTACTAAGCTGAGTGCTTTGCACACACTTACTATTCAATAAATAGTCATGTAGTGAATTAATGCCACCTGGGACCTCTGGTTATCTTACTCCTCCTATGAAATTTCCTTATGTCTCTACACAATGGCTCAATCTGAGGGGAAGCCATGTGTCCTAGTCTTTAAGTGATTCCATCCCAAGATAAAAAGGTCAGCTAGGGTATTTAAATTAGTCTATTTCTAAAAATCTGGAGAACAGAAAGATACCAAAAATATAGAGTGATAAGCAAAATGCATAATAACAATTCCCCAGGGCAGGAAACTGATAATGGGCAAGACCTGGATGCATAAAATCACATGGTCTGTGCAAAGAGGTGAGCCAGGGGCACCAGCAGCAGATGTGCACAGCTGAGCCAAGAATGACCTGAACAATAAGGAGTGGCTCCTGTAAAGATCCCTGGACATTTTTCTAAGTTGGTGGCAACTCATCTGACTATACCTGTTAATTATCTGCTCAAGAATCATCAATAGAAACCATCAGCAGTCAAATAAATGGATTAACTGCTACAAAACAGAATTGTTACCCCAGCCTTCAAGTCATTTTGTTGTTTTATGAGACAAGAGGTAGAAACATAACCTGAGAAGCCAAGATCCAAATCCTAGCTCCTTCCACAACTGGTCCCATTTGTCTAAAAGATCACATCCCTCCTACCTTTAGCTACGCTTGGTGAAAGCAATGCGGAATCTGCTGAAGACATGGAAGGGAAGGGTCACTTTTAACTTCTCAAGACACTTCCGTGAAAAGCTAAGCCTAAACTAGCAAACAAGAGGAAAACGAAACCCCTGAAGAAACCTCTAGAACAGGTTCATTCATGTATGGCCTTTTCAAAAAGTCTAATGATCAGGAAACATATCACCTATGAGGCTGGTAATGGACCCATCCAGGAAGTATCTTATTGTGTTAGGGGCCTGGAGTATGCAGTTAAAGGCCTGGCTAGACTTCCGGAAGCTAGAACCTTCCATTCTAAAGAGAATGGATGGTGCTGGTGAGGGGAGAGAGAAATCCATTTTCAGTAAGTGCCTGAAAGGAAATCACTCTTCTACCAATGGAACTGAGTGAGTGCAAAGAACCGAAGCCATGCCAAAAAGCTGTAATTCTCAACAGAATCTCATGCCTAACTTTCACAGCACATCACTCACGGGCTCAATGTGCTTTAGCATGAATCATGAACTTACATCCTTTACGTCCATCCCACTACGAGCACAAGCTAATTCTATACTAAAGACAGTCTCCCGGGGGGCATGGGGGAGAACCTCATGCATAACATAATAGATATTAATAACCTCAAGTGTTAAAAAATTATAGACGCTTAAAAAAAAAGCATATGAATAATTAGGAGTGACTAATGTATAAGTTACCAGACTCTCTGAGTGGAATTGTTTCTGCTGTCCCAACTTTGATACTAGGGAAGGGGATGAGAGTAGAGATGGATCCTTATTCCCAAAGGCAGCAGTTGACCTCTACCACCTGAAGACAGGAAAATCTTGAGGTTCACTGATGCAAGATTACATATTCAACAAATCAGTAACTAATCTAAATGAAAAGAGGCTTTTAAAAGAAAAGGAAGAGAGTATCACAGCAGTTTGACAAATACTCTAACTTCATCTCCGACTCATATCTTGGCCTGGAAGTCCCTCTGTTTAATCACGCAAGCATGACATCAGGCTCTCTTTCTTAACTTGTGTGTGGAGACACCCTGGGACGGTAAGGAGTCATTCTTGATTTATTGCAATATCTCAGACTTCCTCTTTTTCTCCCTTTCCAATTTTTGAACTGGAAGCCAGAAAACCAGTAACTAAAGTAGAGACAGAAAAGAGAATGATTTAAGTTTGTATAATTGGTTTCATAAAACATGACTGGGAAAACAAGGTCAGGAAGCTAGCGAGTAAAGAACAGAAAAATGCTTCTTTCCTCAGAAAGGTCACAGGGAATACAGAAACAATTCTCATCTGATTCGACACGGTTTTCTAGTTCTAATCTGTGACGAGATGGATACACACAGATCTTTTTGGTAACGACAGAAAGCTTTCACTCATCTACTAGAGTAGAAGTCACATGATTATTGTCCAACATTACAATTATGACAAGCATGACATATGTCTCTTCGTGGTCGGAAAGAAATGGACATGCAAACTCAGACTGGATTTGGGCTTAAAGAGACACAAACGGGCATCTTCACATACAATGCTCAAGAGCACTCACCCTTCCAAGGCCTCTTTCCCTTTCTTCTACAATGAGTTTTCCCTTTTCTGGAAGTTCTCTATACCCTTCATATCTTCTCCGACAGAAGTTCTGCCCAGTGTGTAAAATTTCTGTGGCCCTCCTCACCTTTTCCTCCTCTTTTCAGGGGTCCTCGGGAAGAAGGTAAGAATCATGGCGAGGGTAGGGGGCATGAATGTCACCTGAGGAGGTTGTTAATGCAAAAAAAATTCAATAATTTGCTCGAATTTTTTCTGCCTTTTTTTTTCCTATCGCTTTCTCCCCCTAGAAAAACCAGCTGATACTAAGGGCTAAAAGATAGTCTGACTGGCATGGGTAAAGAAGAATGCACTGATTACCACGGCTATGAATTAGTTAAAAAGTGCCTTATCAATAAAAAGGATCCAGGAAAACCATGGTGTCATGCACTGTACATTTCTATCCCTACTCACATCTCTTTCAGATGGTACCCACATCTCTTTCACCCATCTGGAAGGCTGACCTGCATACACCCTAGACTTTAAAGAAACTGTGAAATACTTAGGCTGCATCAGGAGGAAGAGAAACAGTTGTCAGGAACCCAGTTCCAAAGTTTCCAGATCATTGGAATGGCCCACTTCGCTTGTCAAGGTGGGGAGGAAATCGGTGTGCAATGTTTCTGAAGATCTGCCCCTTGCTTCTGGTTCTTTGCATGAAAATACAGAAAGAGGAGGGACATGATAGTCCAGTTTTAACCCTAAACAGTAAGGGAGTCCGGGTCCTATTCCCTTAAGGAAACTTCATTTTTCAGAATAAGTAACATCTTTTCAAATGTCAACTTTTCTGTGAATCTCAGCATGAGTCTTCATAAAGACAATGTTAATCCCTTCAAATGACTTCCGTGTGGTTAAAAAAATCAATTAAACAATCTTAGCAAGAGAAATGGTTTCACAGGCTTTGAGAAAGAAACTTAAAAAGAAGATAGACCCATTCTCAGTAGTGTCCTAAAAACTTGAGTTTATTAAGTGCCTGTGAAAGTTGAATTAATTAAAAAGGCATGGGCAATACATAAACCACTGAAAATTTACAACAGATTACATTTTAAAAATACAATATTGGTGTAGGTAAACACACAGGAAAGATAAAATAAATATGTGAGCAAAACAACAAGAACATGGTAAAATGAGTAAGAAAGACAGTGGTGACAATGACAGATTCCATGTTAGTCCTGGGTGGCCCAGTGGAAAAAAATGTATAGTAGACTATTACGAGGGAGGAATGGTATGGCTATTAAAACAGGGCAGTGAAATCTGTGAGATCAGATTAGTAACCTCAAGAACAGCAAACATGTCTTATTAAGCTGGATTAAGAAAAAAAGAGGGCAAACTAAAAACAAACAAATTACTGTTTGGTATGAGTCATGTGTTAAATATTCTTTCTATAATTCTGCATGCAATATTGGTCACAATACACGAAACGTTAATTCTATCCCAACATGGAATATAGAAAAGAGTACAGATTCTTGGACAATGTGAAATTTTAAGGACAGTTAGGATAGTTGAACTCATTCCTCTTAGAAACATTAGAAGCTGATGTGGCCTGGCTAAAAAGAAGTTTATAAATACATGGAAAAAGTTTCTAAAGTAGGTTTTTATTCCAGAGTGTTGGATGATTTGAAATTAGGTAAAAGAGGAGAAAATGGAAGAGACTCAGTAACATAAACGTGAGGATACTCAGGGTAAATACAAGATCTAGGGACTAATACTGCCTGGAGAGGGGAAGAAAACATCTGGAACATGTTTCCAGGAAGAAAACCCAGCAATGGGGATAAATGAGTTCAAGAGGCACCTAGAAATGCTTCAGAGAAGAGGGCAATTTTTTAAAAGGGAGAAATTCAGAAGAAGAATAAAGACCTGAAAAATTTGACAAGAGGATTTATTCCTAACCACTATTTCTGGTCCTTGAAGACATTTGTTGAAACATTAACACAAAAAAGGATCACCTCACACGAGGCTTTACTCTGTTTAGGTAGAAAACCTCTCAACATAAGAGTCTTGAAGTTTGAAAATGCAAACTGTCAACGCAGTTCAAAACCTACTTATTATTTCAAGCCATCATTGTAACCACTCGGAGCCCCTCAGACATCACTCTGCGTTAGACAGCTCAGGGTCTCAAACTTCCATGTCTTCAACTCTCCATTCAGACGCTGTGTTCTTCCTCCTAATTATTTATACTATTCTAATTTAACCAGTATAGTATCATTTGCTTTTAAACTGTATATTTTACACTAACACCAGTTCCCTTCCTGTTTAATTTTTTGCATCACCAAAACATTCAGAATAAACTGGAACCACCTTGCCTTGATTATTTTCTTTGTGTTCATGTTATGATGATCAGATTTTGAAATAAAATCAAGCTTTATCCATACTTGGTAGAAAAAAGGGGAAATATTTCTAATCTTTTTAAGAGGGGAAATTTGTTTTGGTCTTATATTTGGCTGCACTGCATTGTTTGATTTTTTGGAAGACAATGTGGAATGCAAAAAGACAGTCTAACGAGAATTTTTCTTCTTTATTTTGAATATGAAAGTACTGTCTATCTACCTGCTTCCTGTGTGGCAAGATTCAAAAGGCAGCTTGGCATTGCTGCAATACTAAAGTTTTTACTTAGAATAAAACAGCCAAGTCTGTCTGGCATCGCCAGGGGAACACTGCAACCTAACTTTCAAAATAAAAAAATGTTACTTTGTCTTTCCTTGCCAGTTCAAAGGACGGAGACTAGCTCAAAGCCAATTTTTATGGAGCACTGTGCCGATCTAGGCCATAAAAGAAAGGCTGATAATTTAAAAAGCACGCAGCTTCAAGTGGATCTCAATTCAAATTCTAGCTTCTAGTGGTGCTTGAAGAACACGCTAGCTTCATTTTTTGGCACCAGAAAAAAGCAAGAAAAATTCCATCCTAACTGTGAGAAGCTTTACTTATAACAGTAATTGATTAAAGTATACAAAAGGGGCCACAAGTGAAAACACCAAAAACATTATATAGGCAAGAATTTAAAAAAAGTTATTCGGTATTATACTTGGAGCTAAGAAAGTATAAAGAATGACCTGTTTATGTTTGGTGAAAAGTTTTAACGACAACATTAGAATCCACGTAAATACACAAAACCACACATAAAGACTGCAATATGGATCCATTAAAGAAAAACCTTGCCTACACTCCTGCTAACATTCATCTCAAAACACAATGAGTTTTACGGCTATACAGAAAAAAATGAGAAAAGAAGATGTGTGAATACCCTGCAAAGCCTTAGCTGACCTCAGGTCTCTCTGTTCTCATTTCAAGGTCATTCATACTACTCTCATTTTCTTCCCCACTAAGTTTAGGTAGCAGATTAATATTCGAGTTTCTTAAACTGTTTTCTAAAACTTGGTATTTTTAAGTCACTTTTCCTACCCTAGTTAAAATTTGTCAATTATGAAGGGAGAGGCATGTCATTCACTTCTAATCCTGGCATAACCTCATATCAAACAATTCACTATAACCACCAAACTTAAGTCATTTTTTTTTGTTTTGAGGCTAAACACATATAAATAGTACAATGGTACCATTATTAGCAGCAAATTAAGTCCTGCTTCTTCTACGGAGGCATCATTAACTATGTTACCAAGAAACCAACAATGTTGTCTTCATTCCTCCTAAGAGAGCATCAACAACACGCATCTCTGTATATGACAGAAGGGAGAGAGCTGAGGAGCGCCGGCAGGGGCCAATTTTAATTTATGCACTTCAATGTAGATTCAGTCATGCAAATCTCCTCTGCCACGGATGTCTGTTCAACATGGACATTAAAAACACAGAGGTCCTTAGATTTTGCTTTCAATCCTCCTTCATACATGAGGACTTGAGGCAAGAAAAACTCTTCAAAGCTTTGACAGCCAGTCTGTCCTCTGGGGGGTTCTGGTGACTCTGTCCAAGAGCATTACCTGAACGCTAGTGGGTTTTCTAAAGGGTTTTAACTATATTCCCAAGGCCCATATTCCTAAAGAGAAAAATCAGTCTATATATATTTCATCTCTTCATCAAAAGCAAAGAGAAAAGATATAAATTTCTCCTTCAGAGGTTCATGGACTCTTGCCTATAAGACTATATTGTTCTGTAAGTTAAAAATAGCTTACACTTTGCTGATATATTTGGGGGGGGGTAAGGTATCTTAAAAGATTTTTGAGCTTGAAAAGATACTATTTAGCCAGAAAATTATAATCTGATATCATGATTATTCTATGGACAATTAGAGCAACCAGGAAAATACTTATTTTCTCCTATGAAAAATAGATCTTTACTGGTAAACAAAAGAATAAACAGATGAAGACTTGGAATTCTTATTGAAAGCCACGTGGCTGCACCATGTTTTCATTCTTGCCAGCAGTGCGTAAGAGCTCCAATTTCTTCCCATCCTCATCACACCTGTTATCGTCTTTCCTTTTGATAATAGCCACCCTGGTACATTTGAAGTGGTGTACATTGTGCTTTTGATTTTCATTTCCCTAATGCTAATGACGTTAAACATCCTTTCAGGTACTTATTGGCCAGTGGTATATCTTCTTTTGAAAAATGTCTATTTGTATTCTTTGCGCATCTTTCAGTTAGGCTGTTTTGTTGTCGTTGTTGTTGAGTTGTAGGAGTTCATTATATATTCAGGATATTAGCCCCTAATTAGACATATGATTTGAAAATATTTTCTTCCATTTTGTGGGTTGTCTTTTATTTTCTTGATAGTATTGTTCACAGCACAAATATTGTTCATCTTGATGTTGTCCAACCTACCTTTTTTTTTTTTTGTCAAAGATGCTTTTGGAGTCATAGCTAAGAAACCACTGCCTAATCCAAGGTCACGAAGATTTAGTCATGTTTTCTTCTGAGTTTTATAGTTTTAGCTCTTACATTTAAGTCTCTGATCCATTCTGAGTTAACTTCTGCTCACAATATGAGGTAGAGGTACAAATTCTCTTTTTGCATGCGGATATCCAGTTGTCTCAGCACCATTTGTTGAAAAGACTTTTCCTTTGCCCTTGAAATGTCTTGGCACCACTGTGAAAAATCAATAAAACTTAACGTAAGGATTTATTTCTGGACTCTTAATTCTATTCCACTGACTATATGCCAGTACCACACTGTCTTAATTACTGTATCTTTGTAATAACTTTGAAAAAGTGAGAGTCCTCCAACTTTATCCTTTTTCTAGACTGCTTTGATTATCCTGGGCCCCTTGCATTTTCATAAGAATTTTCTAGATCAGCTTCTCACTTCAGGAAAAAAAAAAACTAGGTAGTTGGGATGTTGCTAGAGATCATGTTGAATCTGCAGGATAGTTTGGTGAGTCTCAACAACACTAAGTCTTCCAACCTACGAACGTGGCATATTGTTCCATTTATTTAGATCTTCCTTAACTTCCGTCGACGTCTTCTAGTTTTCATTGTAAGTCTTGCACTTCTTTTGTTAAATTTACACCCAAGTATTTTTTTCTGATGCTGTTGTAAAGGGAATTGTTTCCCTAATTGCATTTTCACAATGTTAACTGCTAGTAGCTAGAAATACACTTTTTTGCATATTGCTATCTTATGCAACCTCACTGAATTCCTGTACTAGTTCTCATAGTTTTTCTAGTAGGTTCTTCAGGAGGTTTTTATACACGAGACCATGTCATCTGCAAAGAAAGATAGTATTACTTCTTCCTTTCCAATCTAGATGCCATTTCTTTCTTTTTCTTGCCTAATTGCCCCAACTAGAACCTCCAGCATATTGTTAAACAGAGTGGTGAGAACAGACAACTTTGTCCTCCTCCTGATCTTGGGGAAAAGCATTCAGTCTTTGACGTGAGCTGTACATTTTGACAGATGCTCTGTCAGGCTGAAGAAGCGCACTTCTATTCCCAGTTTGTGGGGTATTTTTATTAAAAAAGGGTGTAGGATTTTTTCAAATGTTCTTTCTGCATCTATTGAGATATTCATATGACTTTGTTCCTTTACTTTATTGTGTATTACATTAATTGATTTTCATCTATGAAAGCTTGCCTTCCCAGGATAAATCCCATTTGGCCATGGTGGATAATCCTTTGTACATGTTGTTGAGTTCGGTTTGACAGTATTTGGTGAGAATTTATGTCTCTATATTCAAAAAGGATATTGGTCTGTAGCTTCCTCGTCTTGTGAAGTTTGTCTGGTTTTGATAGCAAGGAGACCTCACAGAATGAGATGGGATATGTTCCCTCCTATTCTATTTTTTGGAAGAGTTTGTGAATGATTAGTGGTCATTCTCTTTGGATGTTTGGTACAATTCACCAGTGAAGCCATCGGGACAGGGCTTTTCTTTGTGGGTAGTTATTACTATTATCACTACGATTAATGAAGTCGCTTTACTTTTTATAGGCCTATTCAGATTTTCTATTTCTTCTTGACTCAATTTTTCTAAGAATGTGTCCATTTCATCTAAGTCATATAATGTGCTGTCACCTAATTGTTCATAGTACTCAGCCTTTTTTATTACCATAAAGTCAGTAGTGATGTCTCTTCTTTTGTTCTTCATTTTAGTAATCTGAATCTTCCTCTCTTTTTCTTGGTCTCTTTTCTTCAGTCTAGCTAAAAGTCTGTCAGCGTTGTTAACCTTCTCAGAGAACCAACTTTTGATTTCACTGATTTTCTCTATTGTTTGTCTATTCTCTATTTCATTTATTTCTACTCAAGTGTTTACTATTTCCTTCTTTCTACTTGCTTTGGGTTTAGTTTGATTTTTTCTTTTTCGTTTCTTCAGGCAGAAAGTTAGATTATTGATTTCAGATATTTTTTTCTTTTAATACAGGTATTTACAGCTATAAATTTTTCTGAGCACTGACTTAGTTGCAGGCCATAAGTTTTAGTATGTTGTGATTTCATTTATATTCATTTCAAAGTATTTTCTAGTTTTTCTTGTGATTTCTTCTTTGAACCATTTGCTATTTAGGAGTATGTTGTTAAACATATACACATCTCTAAATTTCCCAAATTCTCTTGTTATTGATTTCTAATTCAATTCCATTATGATCAGAAAACTTTGACAACTTTCAAAAAAACAAATACTTTGTTTTTTGATAGTGTTCAATTTATTAAGTCTTAAATTTCCTCAAATGTATTAAGGCTTGTTTTGTGGCCTAGTGTAGGGTCCATCCTAGAGAATGTTCCATGTGTGCTCACGAAGTGTGTGTATCCTGCTGCTGTTGGGTGGAGTGTTCCACAGATGTCTAGTAAATCTAGTTTGTTTATACTATTGTTCAAGTCTTCTATTTCCTTGTTGACTTTTTGCTCAACTGTTCCATCCATTATTGAAAGTGGGCTACTGAAGTGTTCAAATATTGATTTCTCCCTTTGTCAGTTTTTCTTTCATGTATTTCAGGACACTGCTGTTAGGTGCATGTATGTGTATAATTGTTGTATCTTCCTGGTAGACTGACCCTTTTATTATTATAGAATGTCCCTCTTTATCTCTAGTAGCATTGTTTTAAAGTCTATTTAGCCTGATATCGGTATAGCTACTCTAGCTCTTTTATGGTTGTTTAAGGTTGTTCTTTTTACTTTCAACCTATTTACATCTTTGAATCTAAAGTGTCTCTCTTGTAATACAATATATAGATTTTTTTTAATCCAATCTGACAATATCTACCTTTTGAATGGATTTTTTAATCTATCCATATTTAATGTTATAGATATGATTGAATTTACATCTGCTATTTTTCTGTTTGTTTTTAGTATATCTCATGTCTTTTTTGTTTCTCTCTTCCTCATTTATTGCCTTCTTTTGTATTGGATGGATATTAAATGGATTAAGTGGATATTTACTTCCTTTAGTGATTTTATTTTATATTCAAGTTTTCTTAGTGGTGGCTCTAGGGCTTACAATAATCTTAATTTATCAGAATCTAGTTTGGATTTACACTGACTTAATTCCAGAAATATGGAAACTTTATTCCTCTATAGTTCCATTTACTTCTCACCTTTTTGTGCTATTCTGTTATACAGACTGTGTCTGTGATATATATATATAGTAGAAACTGTTATAATGATTAATTTATATAATCTCATGTCTTTTAAAGAAGTTGACAGAGGAAAGGAGAGAAATCTATATTTATATAGTTTTTTATTTTAACCTTATTTACCCTTTATTGTTCTCTTCATTTCTTCCTGTAGATTTGAATTACTATATGGTGTCATTTCCTTACTCTAATACAGCTTTGTTTCTACCAGTCTCCTTTCTGCCATTATTCTCAAATGTATTACATTTCTGTTTGTCATAGGCTTACCAATATACACATTGTTTTATGCAGTTGTTTTTAAAGCCAGTCAAAAGAATAAAAAAGAAGAAATACGCAGTTCTGTTATCTTTTGTGTAGATAAGAATTATGTTTACCAATGCTCTTTTTTTGTGTGCATGTAATTTCAAATTACTGTCTCACATCATTTACTTTTGGCCTAAAGAACTCCCTTTAGTCTTTTTTTTTGTCATGAAGATCAGCCCTGAGCTAACATCTGTTGCCAATCTCCCTCTTTTTGCTTGAGGAAAATTATCCCTGAGCTAATATATGTGCCAATCTTCCTTTATTTTTGGTATGTGGAACACCACCACAGCATGGCTTGATGAGCAGTGTGTAGGTCTGCACCCAGGGTCCGAATCCATGAACCCTGGGCCACCAAAATGGAGCACGCAAACCTAACCACTATGTCACTGGGCCAGCCTCAACCCTTTAGTATTACTTGAAAGGCGGGTCTGTCAGCGATAAATTTTCTCAGTTTTTGTTTATCTGAGAATGTCTTTCTTTCACCTTCATTTATGAAAAATTGTTTTGCTAGACATAAGATTCTCAGTTGATCACTTTCACTTTCAGCATTTGAACACATCATCCTTTCTGGCCTCCACTAATTCTGATAAATCTGCTGTCAATATTATTAGGGTTTCCTTGACTGCGATGAGTTGTTTTTCTCTTACTGCTTTCAAGATTTTTTCTTTTATCTTTGGTTTTCCACATTTTGACTAATATCTAACAGGGTGTGGATCTCTTTGTGTTTGCCTACTTGAAGTTCACTGAACTTAGACATGTATGTTAATGTTTTTCATCAAATTTGGGAAGTTTTCAGCCATTATAATTTCCAATACTTTTTGCACCTTTTTCTCCCTCCTCTCCTTCTGATACATTTCATGTACCTTTGTTACTTAATGGTATCCCAGATTTTTCTGAGGTTCTGACACTTTTCTCTTTCTTTTTTCTCTCTGTTCATCAGAATACTTAATCTCTATTGATTTATATTCAAGTTTGATGATTGTTTTTCTGCCACTACAAATCAACTGTTAAACAACCCAGTGATCTTTTTTTTTCATTTTGGTTATTGTACTTTTCAACTCCAGAATTTTTTAATAATTTCTCTCTTTCTTTTTTTTTTTTAAAGATTTTATTTTTTCCTTTTTCTTCCCAAAGCCCCCTGGTACATAGTTGTATATTCTTAGTTGTGGGTCCTTCTAGTTGTGGCATGTGGGATGCTGCCTCATCATGGCTTGATGAGCAGTGCCATGTCCACACCCAGGATTCGAACCAACGAAACACTGGGCCGCCTGCAGCAGAGCGCGCGAACTTAACCACTTGGCCACAAGGCCAGCCCCAATAATTTCTCTCTCTTTATGGATATTCTCAATTTGATGAGACATCGTCATACGTTCCTTTATTCCTCAGAAACAGTTTTCTTGTTTAGAATGGGTGCTTCGACATCTATGTCTGTTAAGTACAACATCTGGGCCCCTCTGAGTAACGTTTCTATTGCCTGTTTATTTGCTCTCCTGTATACAGGTCACACTTCTTTGTTTCTTTGTATGTCTCGTATTTATTATTATTGAAAACTGGACATTTCCGATAATATATACAGCAACTCTGGATACTGACCTCCCCTTCCCTGTCCCAGAAATTATTGCTTTTGCTGTTTGCTTGTTTATTTGTTTAGTGACTTGGCTAGACTAGTTCAGTGAAGTCTGTTTCTGCTGCAAGGTCCAATCAGAAGTACCTGCATGCATTCTCCCTTCATGGACTTATCTTTTAGCTTGGTTACCGAGAAGTCACCCATGGGTGGGCATGAGCCATTTATTGGTCAAAGATTATGCTTCAGTCCCTTTAACCACTTAGAGCTTTACCCTTAACCATTTTGTGTGAGGTGGGGGCATGCCTTGGAGGGAGTTTACAGGATTTTTTTCCCCACATTCTGCCAGGAACTATTAACTTGGATTTTCTCTAATTGCTTCTAAGAGCATGGAGCCCTGTGCACGCACACAAGTTCCAAACTGCCAGGAATGACTGAAATTATTTTTAAGCGTGGCTTAGGAGTGTCCCTGGGTCAAAGTAGCTTGTTGTTCAGTCAATGTTTGGACAAAGGTGTGTTTAAGACTCCTGCATCAGTGAAGCTTCCAGTTGGTTTCAATGAGTCTGTATGAGGTTTGGGGAATCATTTTATGGTATCCCGTATCTTGCTCTGATTGCTCCTGAGTGGGGGCAGTGTGCAATGTGCACAATGCACAGCCTTCCTGACTTCCACAGTGGACTGTGATCCCTGGAGGGCCCTTCTCAGGTGGAACAGAGCTTCCGCACCAGGAGACTGGGGAAATCAGAAATGCCAGCATCCTGCCTCTCCTAAGGTAAAACCAGAGCCATAGACAGAGATATGGGGAGAGACCCTGTCTTCTTGGCTGCTCATGCCTGGGGTAGAGCTTCCATAATACTTGGTAATGGAGTGGGTCGTGGCTCAAACGCCACAGACTTTAACTGTTCCTATTGAGTTTCAGTAGATTTTCTTCAATGACTGTTTCTCCATTTCCTGTATACCCTTAGGACAATTTCCAGAGACTTTAAATGAGCATTTTTGTTATAATTTTCACCAGTTTAATTGTTGTTTTGCTGGGAAGAGGGCCTGCCAAGCTGCTTGCTCTCACTCTAGAAGGCCCACCTCCAAACAACTTTTTGAAGTAATACTTCAGATAGAGTTTCAAGCTACAAATTTAGTAATTTTAAAAATTCATATGTTAACATTTAACAAAAAAAAATAAGCAGAAATGTTAGAAATCCTCATTATGAATATTGTTTTAAAAATAAATTTATATTTTGGTTTAAATAAAAAAGTTTTAAATTAAAAAAAACTAGAGACCTAAGAACATTAATTTTTCTTCTAAGTCTTAAATTTGTGTCCTCAAATAATTGGAACCATTCTTCAGCTTAGGTCACACTGAGGGACACTGTGAGCCATCCGACTAGTGTCAGCAGCAAAAGGTAGGAGCTATCATAATTGTAACTATGTAAGTCAAATAAGGAATAAAATTCTCCTTTGCTCTGGGATAACCCAAAATCCTGTTGCTGTCCATGGTAAAGAAACGTACATTCCACTATGCAGCACCAAGACATCAAAATCAACCTCAGGTCTAATTTATCTAAATTCAGTTCTCACTCTTATGTCTAATAAGACAAACCTAAAGACTTTTGGTGGGAGGATGAGAAGGAAACACATTCAGCTACAGAAAATGAAGATCAATAGCCTACATTCACATTCCTTAAACTCTCAGACAGGAGGTTCCCAAACACAGGGGAGCCTGCTAGAATACTGACTGATTTACTACGGCTTTAAACAAGATGCAAGAAAATCTTTCCTCATGGTGCTATTTTCAAAATTCACCCCTTCGTCCTCTCTAGATATCTACATGAAAGAAATCCTTCAAGGCCCACACAGTCTCACCCTAAGTCCAGCCAACATGCTCTAGTCAACTCCTACTCACCCACAGCACTTGCTCTGGCAGAATTAGCTAATACTGTCTCTCGTGGGTTGTTCTGTAATAAATTAGCCCTCCACAGAACCTCTGTGCTCTCCCTGGGATAGCAGCTTCTTTTCTTTGCCATACTCTCTCCTGAAACAGATAAACTCTGCTCCCAACAGATCAAGAAAGACATGCAACACTGAAAATAACTGATGCTCCCTCTCTTCTCTTCAGTGTTCCAGGGCTCTCAGAAGTAGCTGCCCTGCTCCATATTAGCAATATTGGGAAAACAAGCTCCCATCATCTGCTCCAAATAGAATTTAGATGCTGTAAATGACCAAAAGTCTTTCCCTACTTTTGCAAGGATCAGTTTTAGTTTTCACAGACAATCATAATAAAGTAATGAATCTTAAATGAATTTTCCAAACGACTCTTTCTTCAATGGCTACGGCTCATGATAAACAGAACATCCCAGCCATTAAAAACCAATACTCCTTTCTTATATATCTAGTCCAGCAGAATCTTAGTATCATCATAGAATAAGAATATAAAGTCCAAAATAATTAACCTTCAGCATCATGATTAAATTTTGTGCAATTCCAACATGCAATTAATCATATATAATTTTCCTCATACATAAACTATCAAGGTCAAGCATCATTAAGCCTAATTATAATTCCCTCTTTTATGCCATTAGTTTTTTTTTTGTAAGCCATCTACTTAGAAGTATAAAAACAATTTTTTGGCTGAAAGAAAATTTAAAAATAGAGGTTATTATTGTTGCATTCTTTGAATTGATTGTGTATGCTCTACAAATAGTTATAGGAATAGCGTCTTCAAAAAAAATAATAAATCTTTCAACATCTAAAACAAATCCAGATTCCACAAAACCTATGTTTGTCTAATTATAGCCTTATATTTTGATGTGGTTTTCTATGTAAATACATTTTTTTAAGGCTTGCAATAGGAATGTATTCTATTAAAAACAGATGTTATGCTAAAAGTTAGAAAGTACCAAATGTTTATTATGTAGCCCCAGAACAAATATAAATTGTATTATTATAAGATATTTGGTGTTTCAGACATTATTTTAGGTCTTCAGTCTAAAAGACAAATACAGTTGTCCAAATCAACCAAAACACACCCTTTCCAGCTACAACAGGAAAACTTAACCCCAATACAAGAAGCTAGATTTCTACTACTCAGATGATCATTCAGGCCATCAACCCTGTGGACACTGAAATATCCACTAATTATGATAAAACATATTTTAAAATTTAAAAATATGATAAAACATATTTTTAACCCAAAAATAAAAATTTGTGATAAATACAAGTAAAGCAGAGATCAGATAAAATACATACCCCTTTTTCCTTTTCATACCAATCAATATTACAGCAGCAGACAATATCTGACATATAACACAAATGTTTTCCCAATGCCCCAACACAGTAGGAAGAATCCTTTTAATGACAATTACTACTTCATGTAAGAATACTTAGAGGTGTTACACAATACACTCCCATATAGGAACGTTCAATTATTGAATGCTTTTTTTCCCACTGTTGTTACAAATTTTTACAACACACAAAAGCCTTTTTAGAGGTTAGGTCAGCAAGCACAAAGATTAAAAACACCACCAAACGTCTAATTCCTCAACACTTATGTCTGTGCACAATGGGAATTCTAAGAAATCCTGTATTACCTCCCCTTCTGATAAGTAGTAGATTTAACTATCTATTTTTCTCATCATATTTCCAGAGGCTGAAGCCCAACAAATATTTAACTATCATGAATCATTTTTCTGTTCCATTCTTTGGACAGAGCATTTTTGTTTGTTTGTTTGATTTTTAATTTTATTTCTGAGGAAGATTAGCCCTGAGCTAACATCTGCCACAATCCTCCTCTTTTTTGCTGAGGAAGACTGGCCCTGAGCTAACATCCATGCCCCTCTTCCTCTACTCTATATGTGGGACGCCTGCCACAGCATGGCTTGCCAAGCGGTGCCATGTCTGTACCCGGGATCTGAACCGGCGAAGCCCAGGCCACTGAAGCAGAACGTGTGCACTTAACCACTGCGCCACCAGGCCGGCCCCTGGACAGAGGATTTTAATCTGATAAATAGAACAGAAGAAACCCAGGAAGAGATTTGTGTTGCATTAAACAGTTATACAAATGTCAGTTATGTATTTAAAAAGCAACACAGGTTCTCCTTATTCGCTCTTGTTGACTTCTGTGTGCATATTTACATCATGGGTAGCACGACCCTTTACAGACCTTTTAAGCACGATTAGACATTACTTAGTACGTAAAATTAGCCATGTTTTCAGAGAGGGTTCATTTTTGTGTCACGGGGTGAATCAAAAGTGTCATCACTTGACCTCTGGGGAGGTTTACCTACAGTGGCCGAATGCCTCCCATCACTGTTTCTATGCCACCCAGGCAAATGGCCCTCATTTTCACTGCTTACAGAAGCTTATTCATCTCCAGCTCACATCACTCAGATAAACTCTTATTTAACTGGGCCAATGTCATGGTTGGTGGCATCATGGCTTACGTACTTGTCAAAATCTGCTCGAATATGGAAAAGGCTTTAAAAGTAACTCCAAATACAATTTCAAAAGCATATTTAAATATTGAGCATACATGAAAATCAATACAAACTCAATTCCTTTTACTAACTATTTATTCTGGTCTCCATATAAATAAAATACTATACTTACACTCACATAAAAGATTTCACATCCACACCTATGGCTTAGTGATTAAGAGCACAGCCAGACAGCTGGAGTTTGAATGGAGCCGTGCCCTTGAATGGTAACCTTATTTAATCCGTCTACACCTCAGTTTTCTGTACTATACACTAGGGATGATGATGTCTACCTCATAGGATTATAAGGATTAAACAAGTTAATTTAAGTAGAGTGCTAATAACAATGATTGGCACGTGGTAAACAAAGCACACTCTGCCTTGTGGTTTCCATGGTTATTACTGTTGTGGTCGTTATAATCACCACTATTATTATTACTATTGCTGCTGCTGCGACTACTACTACTGGGTTTACCAAAATATATTTGCTTATAATCTCATTTGACACAGGATTAACCAGAAACTTCTTTTTGAGGCAACTCTTACTATCAAAATCATTCCAAAATTCTCTCACTTTCCTGCTTGTAAGCTTGGGTTAAACTTAATCTTTATCTGAACACGAAAGATCCTTAGGTGACTTAGGGTCATTATCAACGTTAATAATCACTGAATTACCCTCAAGATAGGAGACTGGGCTAAATATTTACTAGCTCTAGAGCATTCCTTAAAAATGGGCCACTGTGTACACGTGTCAATGGTTAAACATGGACCTCCTATGAGACTGGTTTTTCTATTTTCCTCTTGATTCCTTAAGAGATGGGGCTGTTGTTGTGTTAGGGTTGATATTTAATTCTGATGAATAAGTGTCACACTCATTTGATTAAGGAGAACTACGTCAATTCACAGTCTGATAAACTCCCATACACCTTCTCAGCTAATCTCCTTATGTTTAGAGGGGGGCCGGGGAGAGGGGAGTTTGGGTTTTTTTGAGGAAGATTAGCCCTGAGCTAACATCTGCCACCGATCCTCCTCTTTTTCCTGAGGAAGACTGGCCCTGAGCTAACATCCATGTCCATCTTCCTCTACTTTATATGTGGGATGCCTGCCACAGCATGACTTGACAAGTGGTATATAGGTCCACACCCAGGATCCAAACCCACGAAGCCCAGACCATCGAAGCAGAATGTGGGAACTTAACCACTGTGCCACCGGGCCAGCCTCACTCCTTATGTTTTAATATCCGAAATAAAGAAAGATAAACTAAGAAGTCATCGAAGAACTTAAATGTATCTGCCATGAAAAAAGTATGAAATGCTTTGTCTTAGGTTTCTTGGAGGAAAAAGGATTTAGAAATATAAGATATTCATCCTTACTACTAATCTAGGCATCCAGAAAATAACCCTCTTTCTCCTCATGCCAAACGGCCACATGCCCAGCTAAGGAATCTTCTATTATCACACTGAAAATGTCTCTTCCGAAAGAGTAAAAACAGCACAGGCACCTCATTAAATACCAGTGCATTTGACCACAGTCTTACTTTCAAGAAGAAGACAGATCACAGAAAAATTATTTGGCTATTTTTAAATATTTAAAGAAAAACAGAACTTCTAGCTTCCATTGTATATAAGAAGAATTACTTGAAATACCTCCATAAACATATGCCACAGCATTAAAGGCTATTAATTTCACTGGAAATGAATCATGAGGTACCAAAATGTCTGCACAGTCAATCAGTGTACATTTCCCATAAGAAGGGGAACGATTTGCATGCATCCTGAAAACACATTTTCCTTAAACAAAATTTTAAATGTCTCAAGTAGATGGAATGGATAGATTTTTCTTCCAAATACAACAAAGTTAAATAAAACTAGGTTTCTTCAGCAATATATCACTTCACAGATTTTTCTCTCTCCAAAGTACAGAAAAAAATAGTATATCCCTCCAAAAACAGACCTGAAATGCAGAGCTCAATACCAAAACCCAGGCCAAGGAGATGCTGAACAAGCTTATAAAGAGCCATGGTGGAGGCTGTTCCATAAACCCTGGTTGAAGCTGAAGGTTAACAGTAGCATCAGCATCAATAAGTGCAAATTACGACACTGGTGGTCTCTTACCCACAGTTTATGAAACATCTTAGGGACAGAGTGAGGTGATCATGTTGAGATGATGCTCAACACAGATGTGCTGTTCAGATACACAGAGGCCATCTCATGCCAACTAGTTGAATTTGAAGTTGTGATGACAGACATAAATCTTATTTGAGTAAGCTAAAAACTGAATACAATGTCAAATCAATCATGAAATCCCATAGTCTCAGGCGTCACAGGCGGCATCTTCCTTAACAGTGTTCACTCAACAAAAAAAGTGGTGACGGGAAGCGGGGAGGGCATGGTTTGCTTTTCTGAGTATTTCACCCCTGGATAAGAGACATCCTGCGTCACATGTGCCCATTCGTCAAAGGACAAGCCTGGCTGCCTCACTCTCCCCGATGTCTGTACTCTCTGCCCATATTTCTCGCCCAGACAGCTTTTCCGTCTCTGATACAGTCCATGAGAAGAGATACGATGACTCAGCCTAAGTGTGCTACATGCAAATATACGGTGGAAAGATCTTAAAAATATTTACCTCTGCCAGAGAAAATGTAGTTTCCATTTACTTTTATTCCCCTTAACACTGCCAGCTTGGCCATATTAATTACTACAAGAAGAATGATTTTCTGGCTTTTCATCATCACTAGGCATAGTCACTGATATTTATAAAGTCTTCCTCCCTCAGTCAGCTGGTTTAGTAGTTAAACAAATATTTATTCAGTGCCTACACACTGTGCCAGGTATTGTCCAATTTACCATAGTCCTTGACCTAAGGTCACCAGCAACCAGCTATAATGAATAAATGGTTCTAAAAAATTCAACCGCATAATGTTTGGGATTGCATCATTATTAGATTAATAGAAATGCCTGGGGTGAGTCTGCCCACCCACTCAGTTAGAGGTTCAGGGGTCTAGCTGTCCCATTCAAATCCATGCCTTCCTGGCTGGATATGGCAGAATCCATCTCGTAGGAGTTGTCTGCTCTGAAATAAATATCAATGGGAACAACTCTGGGTCGTATGTCCAGCTACAACTTCTAGGTCAGAGGCAAAAATCCCAGGAATCACCCCATTAGTCACCACTCATCTAAGGACATTGGGCCAGGAGATCACTGGGGATTTGGGGCCTCATTTCTCTCCCTTTCCCTGACCCCAAGAGACTGAGCTTCTTGCCTCCACGCACTCTTTCCCCAACCCTGTAAAAGTTAAGAAATGCAGCAGCTCCGCATTTCAGGACGAAGGATGGGTGCCAACAGTAATAGTTTCTATCTGGGGTTCATTATTGTGGAGTTTTACTAAACTTTCCTGAATGACACCCTTGATAAATGTACAACAATATCATTTCACGATCAAGTCCACCGGGTGGATCAGTTGAAAAATGTTGCTTGTAAACGTTTTTCTCCAAATGTACTATTCTTTCTTATTATGAATCAAGTGTCACAGGATAGATCAAAGGATCGAACACAGAATGGAGATGTTGGAACTGGATTCAAGATTTTCTTCCATGTGTCAAGCACAGCGTGATGATTTAGCTGGGTTCTACAGAGACCCGCTTCAGTTATGATGCAACAAAATACCAAACATGTTATCAGTTACTGAGGACTGGACTTTTTGTTTTCCTTTGACCACTTTTACCTCTCTTTCCATCCATAGTAGCGCATCTCAGATGGATTTCAATTAAGTGACAGTTTATTTCTAGACAACTAATTCTGGAAACAGGCAATTGCTGAAATTTTGGAAACAAATGAGGCTACAAATAGTCAGGACATGATCCCTTGGTGGAGATGATTATTTGTTGTTCTATTTGGGATAGTCTTACTTAACCACATGTTCTAAGATTCTAACCTCTGCTATCTGCTAAAGGACTGTGGAGCTTACACAGCCCAGAAAATGATCCCAAAGTTTTTTACCAATGCAAGTTCACACTTATGCCCAAAACACTGTCAATTTCAAAAAACACACGAATACTCACTTGTTTGGCCTTGGTCTTTGTGATGGTGTCAGAGATAGGTTTCTTCCTCTCCTTCACAGCAGTTTTAGAAAATAATTCCTCAAATTCGTGACAATCTATGGATGGCTCTTCAATTTTTTCCCAAATAAGTGAAGGACTGGAGTCTCTAAAGTTAAGCAAAAGACCAATGAAAGAGCCATTGCACTGAACTACAAGATACCATGGTGGGTATAAAAAGAAAGGAAGAAGGGAAGCAAAGAGGGCAGAAGAGGGAAGAAGGATGGAAGGAAGTCAGGAGGTCAGGAAAGAAGGAAGCATGGGCGAGAGGGAGGGAGGAGGCAAATGGGGACGGGATGGAAAAAGGAGGGAGAAATTCAACTGTAGGAAAAGGAGGAAAGAATATTCTTTTTCCTTAACACCACCATTTGTTTTATCAGTTTGATGAGAAAGTTAAAATGTCATCAATATATAATGAAACCTTTGCCTAGAAATAATAATTTCCAGGAATTCTCAGTTACCAAGTCACTGTATAAAAACATAAAAAGAAAACATAGAAGAAAAACCTCTCTCAGTACAGGCTATACAGACAAGAAATGTCTGATATCTCACAATCCCAGCTTGACTCATTGTGGATTATTTACGGGTTAAGAAAGAAATCATTTCATGATCCAGGCCTCTGCCATCTCTCTACCACTTCCCATCATCCATTGTTATCTGACTTCTCAGTGACTGTAGATTCATATAATACCACCTAAAAAGGGAAGATCCATTTTTAAAAAATGCAAACATGAACAAAACCAAAGAACTTCATATTATTTATCTAGATAAAAGGAGTGTAGGCCACAGTTTGAAATGATGCACATATAAGTGACATGGCAACTATACAGAGAGCAAGCTGCAAAGAGGGAAGCATTCAAAATAGACTCTTCTCCTCAATGTGATTCAGTGAAGAGAAAATTAATAAAAGAAAGGAGAACAAGCCTGGTAAATATCCTCTTTTTCTCAGTGCACACCACATCACACACAAAAAAATTCAAGGAATCAGGAAAAGTTAGAACAAGGAAGGCAAGTGAAGCTTAAAGTGTCTGTTTTTCCTGCCACCGGCACATTCCACAGTCACATTATCACAGCACTGTCCCCAGGGTCAGGGGACACAGGCTATGGACTCTGCATGAATAAGTGATGCACCACCAGCATACCTGGTGGGAAGTGTCCTTTTATAAATATCATTCCCAGTATGGTTTTATGACTTCACACTGTGTCGCCAATCCTCTACAGAAGTGCCATGAAATTCTCAAAAGTAAATTATTTCACACGTGGGGTGTGGACGCATGCTTTTTGTGTAGTACTTTCTGAAGAGAAAAACTACTGTCAACAAAATGGATGAGTAAAACAAGAAGGCACCTTCCAAAGGGCGAGGGAAACCTCCTGGGGACTCAGCGCATCTAAGGGTTTGAGTTAATTTCTAAGCTATTTGTCAGGGGGAGGTTCTGCAACAAGGCAATACAGCATGCATGCTAAGAAAACTCTGTCCCTCTATCTGTCAAAGATCAATCAATAACTAGACAGACATCTGCACATCTTCTACATTGACACATATGTCACTTCTCTCTTTGATACTTCTGGAGAAAAGTCTAAAATTTTAAATAACAGATTGCTTCACTAAATATTGATGTAAAAATCTACAGTTAGAGCAGTACTTAAAAGTACATTAAACTGTAATTTTCCCAACAGTTTTAAAGGAAATGCTTCCCTCGCATTGACAACTGTGCACAGACGTGCTCCTGTCATGTTACCTTCTGCTCTGCAGCTGAATCCTCGTCCAGTACAGAGGCTTCATGGGCCGACAAGGCTCTATGGGCCGCTTCCTACTCCCTTTGTCCTGGTGCATCCCTAAGCCAAACAGGCCCGTTGGCAACGGGGGAGGAAGAAATCCGCACACTTGTGGCGTTGGTAAAGTGCTACCCCCAGCTTGTGGGGCAGGTGGAGGGCCTGATCCCGGAAGCAGGGGAGGTGGTGGGGGTGGGGGGATGCCTGTTCCAGGATGGGGAGGGGGAGCTGGAGCAGGAGGAATCCCCATACCTGGCAGAGGAGGAGGTGGGGGGATCCCAACTCCAGGCAAAGGAGGGGGAGGAGGTATTCCCACTCCAGGAAGAGGGGGGGGAGGAGGTATTCCCACTCCAGGAAGAGGTGGGGGAGGAGGTATTCCC